>NC_090285.1:37567500-37867500 GCF_037392515.1 Haliotis asinina
CGGATTTACATGCGTGTGTTATGATTATCAATAGATTCTTCAGCGGTACGCTTTCGTCAATCTGTATTGGTGGGCTGCGGAAGTAGTCGTGACTCATCACTGTTGAAGCTCCAACCGCAGCTTGATGTCATTGTTCGCGCGATACAGTTTGTTCAGCTGACGGACATATTTACAAACTTAGAACAATCATAATTATTCAGTTGTGATTTTTTTATACACATTTACACATGCCTGACTCCCTCTCAAGAGGACGAGGATGAGTGAACGGGAAAGAGAGGCCTGAACAGAACAATTTCCGATTAATATTACAGATACTAACAAACTTTCCATTTTGTATGTATGTATGTATGTATGTATGTATGTATGTATGTATGTATGTATGTATGTATGTATGTATGTATGCATGCATGCATGCATGCATGCATGCATGCATGTATGTATGTATGTATGTATGTATGTATGTATGTATGTATGTAAATCGTTCTTGTGCGAAATTAATGATTCAAAAGATAATGGAACTCGCGTAATGATTTTGGGTTGTTTTCATGTTAACAAACTTCGTCGTACTGAAAAATACAACAAATCCAGCTATGACGTGTAGATATCAAAATAAAGGACTGAGCACTGATAGATCTGAGTAATTAACTCATGTACAAACAGGTCCACAGCCTCGTCCCAGATAGCGATGCTCGAGACTTGTCTCATAGTAAAGAAAATTCTCCCAAATGATATTACGACATTAGTGAGCGGACAACGCCAATTTCAGAAAGACGCTGTGTCTGTTGTTTGTATAACAATATCACTCGGTTTCTTTAGCAGATCAGTGATTACAACTCCTCGAGACAGTGATGACTACGATGTCGTCACAGAGGACAGGCTCCAGTAAAACACTGAAGAATGATATACACACTGGTAACAGACAGAACAGAACAAGCTTATTTATAAACACTTGAGTTCAGAGAACCCCTCGTCAACGTTACAAATTATTCTTTACACATTCAAAGCATGATGGACATTTCTAAGCAAATTTGGCCATGTGAACTTAGCTAGATACAAATGAGAAACCCTTGGACTGCAACGATTGATAAAAACGAATCTTGATGGACATTAGTACTACAGTCCCGATTAGTTTTAATACAATCATGTATATCGGAACGATGGGGTAGCCTAGTGGTTAAAGAGCTCGCCCGTCACGCACAGACCCGAGTTTAATTCCCCACATGCGCATCATATGTGAAGCTCATTTTTGGTGTCCCCGTCGTGATATTCTAGAAATTTTGCAAATAGGCGGCGTATAATAATACTCACTCACTAACGACCATATCGTCACTGCGGGGAAGTTTTAACCTAATTCAACATTTTATTCATTTGACATGTTTACCATTTCATCTTCACATTTCTGTTTTCTATCTGTGACTGACGTACGACCTACCATCGAACCAACATAATTAAATATTGATTTAATGCATATTCTGTCGATATTCGGATAGTGGGGAAAATGATCAGTTTCAAATATGCAGGTACGACATTCACAAAATCTGTATGGCCCCTTTGATATATTGCCATTCTAGTTTAATTTGACAGTGGGGAGGCAATTAGGTAAACAATTATCATTAAACAAGCTAAATAATCGGGATTATAAGATGGCTTGCTGAAATACTGGTAAATGTTTGGAATGGTTGAATGAACACCTGTATATCTTCAGTTTTCAACATTTCTTTGTCACTGGATCTTATGGTGGTTAAAAATCCGCCGCTTGACTCGTGAGCATCAAGGGCAGATAAGTATGATTCTTACAGACGCTCTCAACGTCATAGGCACCAGTCATTTGTTCCGCGAGGATCAAGGGGTGCAAACTTTCGAAAAAAGCCCAATCAATTGGAAAATCAACCAATACATTAGCAATCAAGCGAGTTTCTGATTGTCAGTGATCAGACAGATAGGAATATGACATTTATATAATAAGCATCTTTGAAAATCCATTCAAGAACACGTGACACCTTGCACGGGCAACGACTTCCCATTCCTCTTTATACAACGTTTCAGAGATAACAACTTCCCATTCCTCTTTATACGACGTTTCAGAAATAACAACTTCCCATTCCTCATTATACGACGTTTCAGAGCTAATTCGCCTGATAAAGGAGAAAGAATTACCTCATATAGAGAATAAAAAGAAGTCGTTATCCACGAAAGGCGTCATGTGTTCATGTTCGTCCAACTTCTAAATGCAATCATTCTTGTTTCTGATTGTCAGTGATCAGACAGATAGGAATATGAATTTATATAAGCATCTTTGAAAATCCATCCAAGGACACGTGACACTTTGCACGGGTAACAACTTCCCATTCCTCTTTATACGACGTTTCAGATATAACAACTTCCCATTCCTCTTTATACGACGTTTCAGATATAACAACTTCCCATTCCTCTTTATACGACGTTTCAGATATAACAACTTCCCATTCCTCTTTATACGACGTTTCAGAGCTAATTCGCCTGATAAAGGAGAAAGAATTACCTCGTATAAGGAATAAGTCGTTATCCATGAAAGGCGTCATGTGTTCATGTTAATCCAACTTCTAAATGCCTTTCAAGAACATTCAAGATCCAGCAAAGAAATTAACGTAAATGAATGCTCACTCAGGACATAAATTCATTACCATCATCAACTCGTGCCTATAATTCTCAAATTTATAGCACTGTGGATCTCGAATGCAAATATCACAAATGTATGCAAACGGTCTAAAACATCTGACTACATGTCATAACATCTGTTTTCATTAGATATGATCTTTTCTTGCTATGATAGCGTTTTTCATATACGTTCTTTTGAGCTTATTGACCAATCCAGTTCGTGAAAATTTAGTTGTTTTTTTTCTTTCTTCATAAAATAGATGTGTTTAAGCCAAAATTCACCCAATTTAGAACTATGCAGATGGTCGGATTAATAAAGCAAATAAAACAATCCCATGACCATCTTGGTCACGATCGAGATCAGGGAAATGGATTTGACCATAATTAATAGTCATCCATGATGGAAAATATATAGTATAACGACACATTAGAAGAAACAGCGGGTGTGAAGAAAGAAATATGAATCTCTGATGCCAGAAAACACCATTACGTTAACTGTTTCGTTTCAATACACATATGTCAAAAGTGAGATTACCCGATGGCACGTGTTGGGGCTCTAGGGTCCCGGATGGGGATATCAGGGATGGTGTTGTGTTACTGTCTATCCACAGTTGTTATTATTTTCAGGGCAGCGGTGTAAGTCCTCGGCAATAAATGTCCCCCATTTCGCGGCCAGAGATCATGACGTTGCCTCACTACGTCTCAGGTAGTGCTCTGTGTGATCCAGCTTCATGACCGTTCCCAGAAGTCAACACCTAACCCTATGCAGACATCTACATACCAATAATCCCTGTCGGTTTTTACACTGCCATCAGGATACACTGGGTATTATATCACAGCAGTAAAGTCACCACAGTGTGGAGAACGTGATGTCGATGACGTTACCGATATAATTCCCTTGGTTTTCAACTAATGGAAGAACAGGCAACAAGATAACTTGAAACAGAAGAACAGTACCTTTGGCATTTTATTTTGGCCCTGTGGAGTGTCGGTTTAGACAGGTTTTGTTGTATCTTAAGAACAGCATAAAATAATCAACACTTTTAGCACCAAATTGGAGAATTTTCAACACACGTACTTATTTCAGTAGAATAAGGTTCCACAATATGCTCCTTTTGTGCCTGTTTCTATTGGCAGATAGGTTAATACTGTATTGTATGTTTGATAGTGATTCATGAAGGTACAGTCTAAATCGTTCAGTCGACTCTGTTTGAGGCAGATATTTATTAATGAAAACTTTTTATCGCTTTTTTTGACAACCTCTCTAAGTCACATGTGTTCATATTTGCAGATGCAGAGTATCGAGTTGACAAAAATATATAATATCTAAACATTACACGTTACTGGTATCTATATCAGAAAACATTTGTATTTTTCAAAATAAAAAGTTTCATATGTACACGTATATTCCCCGCTTGAGCACTATTGAAAACGATTCCTTCAGAGAAAACACTTTCTGTAATCCAAAACTGGATTAGTCGGCAAGTAAAGTGCTTATTTAAGACATATCAAAACTGATATGTTAACGACAACGGGTACAACGCATTATCTACTGGCTCCAACAATTCGACTATGACGTATTTATGTATCGTATTTATGTGTCGTATCATGTTAATATATCCAATATGTATATTGTATATGTATATTGTATATGTATATATATATGTATTTCGATAATCAGCCAATGATAAAATAAATAAAGTGCACCCAATATAATGCGATTTTTCGGAATTACGAAGTCGAAATCGTCTGTTGAAACTTTTCATGGAAACAGCACTTGAACTCAGACATCCTTATGATTCCAATCTCTTACATAAAACAGACACAATACTTTCACCAATATCTTGAGCATGCGTATAAAACACAACCAAATGGTGTTTGCTAAACGTTGTGCCTCCAGCCTCTCTAGCGATACTGTCACAAACACACGTAAAGGCTAGTCAATTATTTATCCGACAAAATCGTTGTTCATTAAAATAGGTTTCGTAAATGTTGAGAAAGTCCTCCGCGTGTTTACTGCAATAGCTTTTGAAAATTGTACTTGCATGTTGCACCATCTGAGAATGATGTGCATTACGCTCTTTGACATCTTACATATGTCATCTCAAGTAATGGACATCAAAGTCCACTATCAAACTCTGTTATGCGATAAGACAGTCTTAGTATACGTGAGCCAGTCAATCGAAGTTTGTCAATGAACATTTACGTTAAATTTATATTTCATTATGTCAGGAAGTACATTGTAAATTGTCTTTTCTTTGTACTTATAGATCTTACACATATTTATGTCATTTCAAGTAAAGGAAGATATTCAGTTCCCTGTTTATTCATCATATGCAATGCATGGATTGCATATTGTTGTCGTCATATGTTATCATCAATATACACGATAACATACTTGTATGTATGACTATGCAGTTTAGGACTTTATCCATCAAGCTCAAACATTCAATACTCAAGCATTTGGTTTTGACACTTTAAGATCGACCCATCTTTAATAAGTATCAGGCAGATTCGTTGACCAACCGCACTGAATGGACCAATTTCGACCGATCGTTTAGAAGTATCAGGCAGATTCGTTGACCAACCGCACTGAATGGACCAATTTCGACCGATCGTTTAGAAGTATCAGGCAGATTCGTTGACCAACCGCACTGAATGGACCAATTTCGACCGATCGTTTAGAAGTATCAGGCAGATTCGTTGACCAACCGCACTGAATGGACCAATTTCGACCGATCGTTTAGAAGTATCAGGCAGATTCGTTGACCAACCGCACTGAATGGACCAATTTCGACCGATCGTTTAGAAGTATCAGGCAGATTCGTTGACCAACCGCACTGAATGGACCAATTTCGACCGATCGTTTAGAAGTATCAGGCAGATTCGTGGGCGGTGGTCTTATTTATGAGTCCTTTCTGCTGATTATAATAAGCTTTGCATTGTAATGGAAAGATTTACACATGAGCAAAATGTGCCTTTGCTGCTATCCGGTTTCTGGAAAAGCGTTGAAATATGAAACACGCACCATCATCACTCAGTTGGTTTCAGTGCTCAGAAAGAGGATTTGAACTCTCGTGTGAGATCTCTGCATCACAGAGAGGATCAAGTCTGCCAAAAGAATGCACTTTAAATAATTTAAATATGAAATAAATAGTTTACGGAATCACGTGAACAATAACACTGAAAATAGTAAAAACAATAAAACAGCTTCGAGGACTTCATATTAAACCGTCACAGAAGTCTGGCACGAAGTCAAGAAACACATCCTGCGTTCATACTGCATGTAACGCGATACAGACACTGAAGCCGAGTTTTGGCGACCTTCTTCGCCATTATGGAGACCAATTCCTTGTGGAATATTTGATCTCTGTGTACAGTTGGGGGGCGCTAAAAAAACCCCTAGAATCTTAAGCTGGACCAACATAAAAACGTGGGATGTTTGAAACACAAACTGACCATATAATCTATGAAACGAATAGGAGAACGCCTGAAAATACAAGTGATCCTTGATTCTTTTCCTGGTTTCTTCACAAGCTTGTATTGCACTGTGGGAGAGAATCTGGAAAATGATACAGAAACACCTATGTTATACGGTGTTTCCTTATTCGTTTCCATAACTATATTCTAACTCCCAACTCCCTGGGGAGTATACAACTCTTGCACCCACCTGGCGCACCGAGTTTATTTGGGCTCTCACATATTAATGGGGAACTGATTCACTCCTGGGTGGACTGGGACACATAGTCTCAGTACTTTGTCCAAGTTTACTGCACGTCGCTGTACCCGCAACTATGTATTTGCACGTATTCATGTGGCCACCATCTGGTCATATACCAAAGGATCCATGGGTTCTTTTTAGTGCACGGGGTTTTGTACCGTACACTAGGGGTTGTGACAACACGGAAAGAGGCTGCACATAAGACTGACTGCAGGATTTTACACCCGGCGACGGGTGGGCTCGATCCCGAAACATCAGCCTTGTTGGTTCGCTTTAGCCAGCTCGCTTATCTCGCCCCACAGAGTGTGACAAATCACATATGCAGCATATGCTCACATATGCTTAACATATGGCCAAACAACATATGCTCGGAATTTAGTCGCAATTGTACAGTCAACTCTGCTCTTATCAGACATTTGCTGGAGATGTGAAAAGGGTCTTGTCGCTTATATCCACAACCAAGTCACCTATGGTGTACAGACCCAAAAGAAAATGAAATTACCTACATGAAACTCTGCCCACCACATTCTTTACAGGTTAGGAATTTTGCACTCAATATCATCATATTTCGAAACATATTATTACAACATAATATAAGGTAAGTATGAAAGTATTTTGTTGAACTACACAGAAACAGCATACTTTCATAGACAGAAATGATTAGCAATATGACGGTTTTAGTCCTATCTAACACATATAAAACGCTCTGAATAGCACATAAGCCATTTTATTTCAGTCTAATAGTGACACCATATTATTGGAAAAGCATTTAAGAAAATATTCCACTTATATTTCTTAACAGAGTAACATGACTACTAACACGACAGCTGGGGGCCCCTCAAAACAGTTCGCGACGTATCGAAGTACATATTCTTTAGAAAGCTCATTAGGTCCAGTCTTCATCTGTGCTGCGTTAACAATAATGTATTTATTGCTATGGTGAAACGATAACTGAAGAAATTGTGAGAAAGAAATATTTATTGCATTAATATGTTAGGTCTCGTAATCGTGTAGTAAGATAGGCTGTTTAATGGCAATCCATTATATCATAGACCTAAATGCTGATTTACAGCTCAGCGGACTTCTTTCATCTTTCGTGGTACGCTTTATTGAGTCTTTTTATAACTGTTGATGTTTGAATGAACGTTTTGTGTGGTCATATCAAGAGTGTTGTTTACACTAGGAGGGCTCGGTGAGCCCGCATCGTCTCCCCATACTCTCACCCCATCCATTTCAACTCTCAACATTATCTTGTCAATCCCACCGTTATGCCCCTCTTCTTTTTTAATCACCGGCCTCCTCGCCTGTCATAATTGTGTAACAATAAATAATAAAAATATGTACGTTTTACAGATGTTTATCAATCTAGAGTACTTGCAGATACACTTTCGACAAAAAAACTAAATGTTATATTTTAGTCTTTTTACCGAAATTATATTCATGCGTTTAGTTTTACAAAATGGCCACAGAGTTTAAAATGTATCTTTCAAAATATTTTTGTTTATTGTCGGTTAAGTTTTCATTTGGAACAGTATTATCTAACAAGTTTGGAACACGTTATAAATAGAATTACTTATATCATGTGCATCAGTTGCAGTCACATTGTCAGTTTCCTGGTTTCCTATGAGTGACCGTCATCATATACATATGCGTTGGAAATGTACTGTTTTGGTAAATATGAAATAAACAAGAAATTACTACTGAATGATGATGCAATTCATGCAGGTGTCATAGTTATGGTTGGACATTACTTTTACAGCAGTCGGGTGACTTGCAGCCTTACTGTCGTCTTGATAATTAATTAATTAATTGCAATAAACAAGAAGTTGTCATCCATAATGTTGCATGTTTCATTCTCGACGTTCATGATTAGCTGTTATATCCAAGTGTTTAGTTTTTACATTCTTTTTTTTTTTCAGGTAGATCAGGCAAACAAATTTTATCAATTTCAAATGGTGATCACTGCTTCCGGCCTTTCACATCACCGAACGTGGACTTTGTAGTTGAGTTTGATCACTTCTTCATCTTCATTTCATTGTTGTGGGATACAGAATAATCAGTTTGATTATCCATACAGATTCTATATCTTTTTTCCGAAGTATTTCATGAAACACGTTTACAATACACCACATTTCAGTGTTATGGGATACAGAATAATCAGTTTGATTATCCATACAGATTCTATATCTTTTTTCCGAAGTATTTCATGAAACACGTTTACAATACACCACATTTCAGTGTTATGGGATACAGAATAATCAGTTTGATTATCCATACAGATTCTATATCTTTTTTCCGAAGTATTTCATGAAACACGTTTACAATACACCACATTTCAGTGTTATGGGATACAGAATAATCAGTTTGATTATCCATACAGATTCTATATCTTTTTTCCGAAGTATTTCATGAAACACGTTTACAATACACCACATTTCATTGTTATGGGATACAGAATAATCAGTTTGATTATCCATACAGATTCTATATCTTTTTTCCGAAGTATTTCATGAAACACGTTTACAATACACCACATTTCAGTGTTATGGGATACAGAATAATCAGTTTGATTATCCATACAGATTCTATATCTTTTTTCCGAAGTATTTCATGAAACACGTTTACAATACACCACATTTCAGTGTTATGGGATACAGAATAATCAGTTTGATTATCCATACAGATTCTATATCTTTTTTCCGAAGTATTTCATGAAACACGTTTACAATACACCACATTTCAGTGTTATGGGATACAGAATAATCAGTTTGATTATCCATACAGATTCTGTATCTTTTTTCCGAAGTATTTCATGAAACACGTTTACAATACACCACATTTCAGTGTTATGGGATACAGAATAATCAGTTTGATTATCCATACAGATTCTATATCTTTCTTCCGAAGTATTTCATGAAACACGTTTACAATACACCACATTTCAGTGTTATGGGATACAGAATAATCAGTTTGATTATCCATACAGATTCTATATCTTTTTTCCGAAGTATTTTTCATGAAACACGTTTACAATACACCACATTTCAGTGTTATGTGGAGCATATCTCCGTAGGTTAAACTATCACAATAAATGTGAGAAGGATTCTTTTATTTAATTTAGTTTGGCAGTCACAGTTTGATGCTCGAAAGTGGGTACAATATGTGAAGCCCATTTTCGGGTGTCCCCCGCCGTGATATTGCTGTGATATTGCTAAAAGCGGCTTAAAACTAAACTCAGTCAGTCAGTTGATGCTCAAAAGTGAATGTGATTTTATCACCATATATCATTTCAGTTTCTGAAGAATGCTATCTCAGCTGCAAATGCTATCTGGATGTGTATTTATTTTAATTCAATATCGATACTACCTAAAACTTTAACCTAAACGTTTTAAGCATTACCAGATTTTATTGAACCGGTTCAACTTGCGAAAAGTAGTGTTTGATTGACCATTTGGCAGATTTCACCAAGTAAAACTTTGAGTCCAGTACATAACAATTTCGTAAAGAATCTCTGTTCTAATACATAAACCAGTCAATGTATCATATAGTTTTGAATAAATATTATTTAATTCACATACCAGTCTGTCACTTTGAGGTTAGGCGTTCATATCTATGTTCCCTGATGTAGTTAGGTTATAATACATCAATAAATATTTGTAAAACACCTGTAATGTGCTAACAGACCTCTCCAAGCGAATTTCATCAGTGTTAATCTGATCGATATTGACAGTGTTAATCGGATACACTATGGCAATTACACTGAACCATGCATCACCATGGTCAAGCACTTGTTCAGGAATACTAGCATACAGAAATCGCCATATGTTGATGTATATTGTCAAACAGTTTACTGACCTCAATTAGCGCAAATCGATAATTAAACTGTTCGCGTCTAAGACGATAGTGTTATAAGCTTTGGGTCTTAATTGCCCCATATGTTCCACCGTCCAATAAACTGGTGGGAAGAGGCGGAAGTAACAGGGGTATCACATTCCCTACCCGACAAGTGCATACCGTTTGGGGAAGGGGGAGGGGGGGGGATGGGGATGAAGAACGGATGTATTGACATTACACTGCAATAATTACTGTGTTTTATTAACTGAGGCTAATCGACTAACTCGTCCCACCCGGAAACGATTGATGACGTGTGTTTGTTCAAAGTCGTTTTATGAATGTTTACTATGCGGGAAATTGCGACGACTGCCCATAACACCTTCAAACACCCGACTTTCACTTTGTAAACTTATCAATGACTTGCTGTGTTTACGTGCTAAAGGATTATTGACATTTCAGAATTAATTGTGAATTTTGTAAAGTGATTTATAGCTTTTAGTATTGACAATCGAAATACAATTCGGTGGATATATATTCCGATATTTCCATCAACATTCTCCCTTTGTACAAACCGAAAAAGAGACTTGCTCATTAAGAAAAACAGTTTTTGAAAATTCAGTTCCATTTGTATACTGGGGTAAAGGAGAAATATCCTCTTGATTCAGAATGCCTTCTGTGTGTTGTACCAGCAGTTTACCTGTAGAATTGATAAGTGCAAGACTTGGTCACGTCTAGCAAGCTGAGGGACTCTCATATCGATTTAAAAAGTCATATCCGACACGTGATTACAAGCTTGCGTATGCACAATGAATATATCGAATCTAAAGTTTCGAAACAACGCTACTACTAATTTTAGTAGTACTTTTTGTTTTCGAATTGTCCAAATTTCGATGCATCCAAACACGAAAAATGTTCTGGGTTGAACCTCATACTTATGTTAATTCATAGCCTATTTTCCAACGGAAATCATTGTTCTATTGCTCAACGTCAAGGAGAAAAGAAATCATGCCCTTGAACTTTGACAATAAAACTGAAAACGTTCTTACCGCTTTGCTAGGATGGTTCAGTTCCCGACGCACTGCAAACTTAGGATTCAATACAGAATTGTAACTCCTATATTACAGACAACAACTTTCAATAACCATGACCCTTTCATGCACCATTTAACATCTGTGAACACATTTCTTTGCCAAAAATTTAGTTTATATCATACTCAATTATATCAAACTAATTAATTTTGTATTGATATCTCTCCTGTATATGATCCAATCATATTTGTTTCACAAAAATATATTAACTGTATTGATAAACAAGTAATAACTCAGGGATACTTCCTGCTCCAGATTACAAAAGGTAACAATAAATGTCTGCAATTAATGTATGTTATATAATAACAAACTTGCCCAAAAGTAAACCTGTGAATAACATTTATACATTACAAATAAACAGTCTTGTATGACGAATGTACATGTCAATTTTACGTGATTTTCGCTTGGAAAATATGTCATATGACGAAATCGTTTACAGCAATAAGCAACACAGATTTCAATCAATATCTTGTCAGAGCGATTTTCAAGCAAAACACCTTCCCGACTTATTAAACACTTATTAGACTTCAAAGTCATTGAAGTTACTGAAAGAAAACATGTCCTTTCAACATGGAAATCCGTAAATACACGCTATTATTTATGATTTTTAAATATTTTCTTTTGCAATATTATTAACATATCTTAGTGAATTAGATACAGATTTCTGCATTACAGTTTGTACAATTCATCATGCATATTATGTACCTTCTACTTATCGTATTCCGTGACATAATTCTTTCGTGTGTTTGTTATACCAAGAAACCGTAGGAAATACCTTTATTTGGCTTGTTTATTGTACTGTTTATCTTTTTAATATTTATTAACTGGACTCTTTGGTCTCAATGGGAACATATAATCACTACCATAACTTACCAATTAAACTAAAACATTATGCATAAATATCACGCTGTTAGCAGCTGTTCGGTAGTAGCAGGCACGAAATGTATAACTTTCCATATCAACGCCAAATACCGCACGGGAACAGTGAGAGTGTCACGGGTGCGGTACATATGAAACTGTTACTATTATTGAAAAAGGAATGGAAAGGAATGGTGTCCTAGTGAAATGGACATCCTAGTGAATGGTGTGGTAGTGAAACGGACATTATGTCATCATAACTGTCAAACTTTTAAACTTGTCCAATTCTTTTATTTGACTGACTGTTTCCTCCACTGACTGTCCCTCATACATACTACAAGCAGGACAATATGAGAAGGGGGTGAGATTTTTAGCTACACACTCAAAGATTTCCCGAACAAAAGTTGTGATCCCACGCGCGACTTTAAAGCACTTACCAGATTAATTGACTGTAATTGTTACATTTTGCCCCAAAAGAAAACTGCCATTGTTCATTAATTTAACCGAGCTTTTAATTGAATATAGTTATTTTGTCTTATTGTTTTAACAATCAGAATGAGCCGCCAGCAGTCGGTTGCCCGGTCAATTCTGCCCATATTGGAGACGAACGCGGAGCATGCTACAGGTATTGAGTCGACATGTTTTGATTGTGATAAAAGCAATTGGCGCCATGATCTGATCAATTATATGAGTACTGCTTCCGTCACTGTCGCCCACCCTAGGTTGGGCCTTTCAACAATAAGTGATCTGTGTCTGATCAAGATTCGTTTGATTTTTTAATTTTACCTCAAAACCTCATATTTAAAAATTGGCAAAAATAAATTTTGTTTCTGTTCAAATACAACGGATTTGTTTGGTTATTTAATTTTACATTTAAAATATATTCATAAAAACGAAAAGGTCCATTACATGTTTCTTTATGCACGATTCTAGTTTTAGAATGTTGATGTTTAACTTTAATTTTTAAAATTATAATACCAGTGCAGCCCTTGAGTACAAAATTAGATTTGTTCTGAATCAAACCATTTTTACAACAAATATTCATTCGATACTGGAGACAAACGTTAACTTATAAGTAAAATGTGAAATGTTTTAAGGGTTTTAAAACTGTAAATTTGGAGCGTACAGTGACTAATTGTCAAATCTTAGAAAGTGTTTTTTTTTTCTTCTACGAAGTATCTAATTTGCCATTTTTTTAAGCGTTCTTGACAGAAGAGTGTTGAATATTTCGCTGGTTACGATGTGTGCAGTGTGTGTGAGAGTTGTAACAGTATGGGCAAGGGGAGAGGAAGCTCGCTCCGCGGTGGGGCTATCTCCCCCGCTCTCTAAGCCGGTCTAATCTTATTACTTGACCAGAGAGGAGAGTTGAACAAACACTCTGTCCCTCATGTCTCACAATTGCACATTATGCGAAGGGCTTACTTTCAAACTTGATCTTTTTATTGAAGGCTTTCACACGTTCTGGGTTCGATCCCCGCGTCTAGGAGAGTGCGGTTCCCCTGGTCCCAATGTCCGGGGGTCTCCGACATGACAGTGACACTGTTAGTGAGTAACGCTAGGTTCTCAATCCTCGCATGACACTTAGGGATTTCGATACACTTGCACCTCTTTCATTATCTTCCTTCTGTTTACACAGACAATCACCTTGAATCACTACGAGCGACCAATCAGTGAGAGGCGGCGACTGCGAGGACACGCCCACTCTCGCCGCTGATTGGCTGGCCGGGCCGCGGGTTGTAACATAAGGACCTCCTCCGGTTTGTGCGTAGTTGAATTACAAGTTTGTAAACAAATGTAACCTCATTGAGTCGAGCATTTAGCGTCAAGCAGCTCACTGTGTAACTCTCCACCCTGGCTAGTTCTCAGACCAAGACTCCGCTCCATCAGGCATCGCTCATGTTAGATTCAGCGCCCTCGTGCGATCTCGCAGCCCCTACGTGTAGTCCGACCGGACCCCCCACTGCCGACATGAAGGCCCAAGTCGACATCAACCATCTTCTCAACGCAGTGGACACGGAGATGAATGTAGGGAGTGAGAAAGGAGACCCTACGGAGCGCCAGCTCTCTGTCAAGCTGGAGGATAAAGATCTGTGGGGAAAATTCAAGGAGTTTACCAACGAGATGATTGTTACGAAAAACGGCAGGTAGGTCCCACTGGATGTATCTTCAACTTCATACCAAACACTGGACTCGGATACCCGGACTAGAAGCTTCCGGAGTCTAGATTTCAATAATCAGTGTCTCTTGCGTGTTAATATCATCTTGAGGTCGGGATGACATTTGGCTCACCTATATCAATGATAACAGTATGGCAACGTGTATTGATAATTATGACAGATAAAATACCCATATCTGCTACACTATCATGGAAATCACCTTCATCTGTTATAAAGCTCGGCGAATTACCTGTATATTATACACCATGTACCAACACATGATTTACCTGTATCTTAAACACCAGCCGATAGGTTACGTTATCAAATACTCTTTTTAAATAACAATGAATTCCCAAGTGACAATGCAGCTACATTCTAAACCATATCGCACCCGGAACTCGACCGACCGATCAGCTGATTTGATATTTTATCAAATAAGCATTATGTTTTTAATTAGGTATCTATTTTAAGTCAGTGGTCAGGTGTGTGGGTGCAAGGTGTGGTGGACATAACGCTGGAATACCAGGTAGCACTAATAGCGTCGATCGGACTCGCGGTCACTGGTGGGACAGAATAGCCATGTTGACAAACGCTTTACTCCATTTGCTGGTTAAATACTGTCACTGAAATAGGCCACAACTAGACGACATACCAAGCCACTCTTGGACAATACCATACAATCTTCGAACTCAATGCCTAAAATTGATGACAATTTCCGATGCCAGATAGCATGAGCCCTTTTCCTTGTCTCCCGGTCTTGAGACTGGGGCTAGCAGACCGAATCCCCATCCTTGTCAGCGCTCTATGCTTAAAGTGTTATTTATTATGATGTAGATAAATCAGGAGAACCTTGTGGCGTCAGGCTGGTGTAAGCATCTGGTCCAGAGACAAAATGAGGACCCAGGGTCTCTCTACGCTAGTCAGCCGCACCCATGTTACTCCTTGACGGAGATCGGAATAATTGATTCTGAGGTGGTGAATAGAGTGATTCTGACATTCTTTCTTCGCCTAGTGTCACACGAATACCTGGGTGCAGTAACTGTCAACCCACCCTAGCCCATCAGTTGTTATAGGGGTGAATCTGAGAATTATTGCATTCCTTGTTTCTACGTATTTCGGTAACCCGATTCTTGGTGAGTTTTGTAATGCATTACGCGCATTCCAGCCCTGTTTATACTTATACAGATTCAAAACAGTATCTATTAAATACCAACTCCGTTATATCCGTTTTAGGTTTATTGCACAGTTTGTGTGGCAAATAAATACCGCATTCTCATACGCCCTACGAATCAACTAAATATATAGGTCCTTAATGACACACGGAAATTCCTCTCCACTAAAGTGTTCTAAATATTGTGTAAACACGGTGTTTTTATACAAATTCTTACTTCAAGACAGTTTTAAAATCATAGACACTTTTACGGATTTGTTGACTGGAAATACTGTAGGACCTAAATAAAGAAATGTCAATAGCTAGATACTTCCTTCTCAGGGTGATTAGTGTTGGGAGTACGGACCCTCACGTATCTGCCACACGACGTCATAGTTTCGATTACAACCCCTCTTGACCCATAATATATTCGGGGAAGTTTAAAACAGTTTCTCATGACACGTCATAAATATCCAAATTTGAAAGAAAATAAGATCCATATAAAACAATGCGACTGAACTAGTTTGTTAAAAATTTGGTTTGTATGTGTAATTTGTAGGTGTAGTTAATTTTCTGCTATAGAAACTAGTGAACGGATTTCAGGGCTAAATTATATACGTAGACACA
The DNA here is from genome assembly GCF_037392515.1 of Haliotis asinina. Taxonomy (NCBI): domain Eukaryota; kingdom Metazoa; phylum Mollusca; class Gastropoda; order Lepetellida; family Haliotidae; genus Haliotis; species Haliotis asinina. The sequence goes on from NC_090285.1 coordinate 37,583,572, forward strand.
TTGTTAGATGGATAGAGCGTTGGTTTGGATGATACTGTTTGACAGATTAGGACGTATTAACCAGCAGTTGAAATATAATTATACATTTATTGTAGCGTATACATAGCGCATAGTATGACAATTATTCCTACCTATGGTTTCTAAATTATATATTACATATTGCATGCATCCTGCGGGTGTATTAAGTGTGTTTTACTTGTATAGAACATCCATGTTACGGTTATTTGTCAGAACTTAAGTTGTCATGTCAGTGGAATGAACAACGGATATTTTAATATTTTGTATCATGCACGAGCTAAATGCCATATTTATAAACTGAACTTGATATAACGAAACAACTTTCAAAAACTGACGAGGTGATTAGTCGAGAAGAACTAGGCGGGTATCTACCATGTGAAATATAGTATGTTGTGTGCAACCCAACGTTATTCTGTTTCTAAAGGCAAACACTTTTTGCTGAGTTACTACCTTACCATTTATGTAAATATCAGTGTAACAGTAAACAACAGACACCGTACAAACAGAACGTCTTTAATGATAATTATTAATGATAAAAATGTGGTTTTGTAAAGCGCTAGATTCCATAAAAAGCAGCTGCCCAAAGCGCACCAAATATATTCAAATACAATACAAAGCGCCTGGATATTAGAAGAAAGATGTCAACACTGGTAAATTTGTATGCTTGTGTACAGTTTGGGATTCAAGGATAATAACAGAGTACAAATTATTTTTGCTTCAAATTTCGAAAATTACTCCATTATATTAAATATTCCATTGTCTGACATTTATATACTTTTTACTATATTCCACGATTTTTTATATAAGTGGTTGAAAATTAAACAAAGTATGCAGTGGTATATACATGACACGCCGAGATTTCTGTTTTCTTCCGTGTTTTCCCAACCAATTTGGTAAATATTAGTATTGACTAAAAAGTGAACAGACTACAAATAGCCCACACTGTCTTTTCTAAATCTGAATGGAGTGTCACCCTATAAGACTATTCCCCCTATAAAATGTACTGTTTATTTGTAATGTCTGCCTTCTATATATACCACAAATATTGTAAATATCAAAATACACATTTTTAGCATCATTCTGATTTTAAATTTTTAACATCATTCAGATTTTTAGCATTTTTCAGAAACGATAAATAAGTCCACATTACACTTGGTAGTACTAGCGTTTTGGGGGGTAGTTATTTTAAATTTGTTGTACAGAGCATTCCTGCTTTGCTAGAGCAATACCCACTTAAACCACAAAATGCTACTAATAGCATATACGTGTTATTTGTAGGTACGTGTATGAAGATTTTAACAAAAATGCACGAATGACTACTTTTTTGATCAGGTGTATTTGCTATGTGCAGCAGCAGGGCGTCCTGAGACCCGAATTATTTTTGTAAATTATTAATGAAATAAATATACTATTTATATGTTTGTGTTACCCTCAGCGAGAGGGCACACCTGTACTCTATAAACAAATGAAATATTGGTCACAGGTTTATGGGAACCCAGTTCCAGAAAGTAGCTACAGTGGTGATGATGATACAACAACCATTGTACGTGAAAGACATTAAAAGACTAAAAGATTACATTGGTGGTTTTTTCTTTTTCGACCAGCCTTGTATATTCTACATATGAAGTCGGCAGTCAGCGGGTAGGCTGTCCAACACTGTGGAATAGCCCGCTATATATATGACAGAAAGAGACTTCCGTGTGTGTTCTAGCAAAAAACAGAACTTGTCGTAAATAAAAGGAATCCACCCTAACGAATTTTTAGAATTCTACGCTTATTTCTACCTTTCAAATAAAATCGAAATTTCAATTGAGTTCCACCATAAAAGATGCAAACACATGCTGTATCTAAAACAATCAGCTGATTTCTTGCTGTCACCTACACTTTTACCTGAGCGATATTTTCCATGTGAATTTCAGCAGTATCAGTTTAATATGTACTAGTTTAATATGTGTATTATGTTAAATACTTAGTCAAAATCGTCTTGCACCTGAAAATATTTTCGAGGAAACCTTCCAGAATATCTTCTCAGGATAAATGTTGTTGCTTATTTCAGGCGGATGTTCCCGGTGTTCCGTACGTCAATCACCGGTCTGGACCCTAATGCAATGTACACCCTCCTGCTGGACTTTGTGCAGGTGGACAACCACAGGTGGAAGTACGTGAACGGAGACTGGGTGCCCGGGGGTAAGGCCGAGCCTGCTGCTCCCAACTGTGTCTACATCCATCCCGACTCCCCTAACTTCGGGGCCCACTGGATGAAGGAGCCCATCTCATTCAGCAAAGTGAAGCTAACAAACAAACTAAACGGAGGTGGCCAGGTATGTATTTGGGTTTCATATTTACTTCTTTTTCTACTTTTTATGTTTTACATAACTTGTTAAGAAATATCATTTATTTCTAAAATGTTTTATTTTCAGCCACCCTGTAAAATAACATACCTCACACAGACAATTATCATTCACCTGATCTCGCTATAACACCAAAACGATAACAAAGTTATTTATCTCCATGTTGCAATAATATTTTCCTCATAAAATTCTATTTTGCAGTCCTCGAAAGAGTATACGAAACAGGGCTCTATTTTTATCTGTAATGTTCATATTTTATGAACATGTTTTATATTCTACGCAGGTAGAATAACTAGATTTTTTTTAAAATCCAATATATGAAGTTATTGTGAGTACGTTAGATACGTAACAATCTGTGTTTCTGTTCGTTACGAAACATTGAAATATAAATTAACTGCCATCTCGTGCTGAAGACTGTTCTATCGTTTCAGCAAAGAATAATATCTTGACAAAGGTGTTAATAACAAACGCTAAATACGTACTTCAAAGAGATGGCGTATATTTGTTATCTAAACTAAAGTATCGTGTTTTGGCGTTCACAGGAAGGTATCTGGAGCAGTGTGGTAGGGCATGTCGTCTCGTTTAGTTCAAAGAGGTACTAGTTATGAACACGGTAACAATTGCATTTGACAAGATAATATTCGAGTCTTTATGTCCAGTGAGGACCTCATAAGCGTCTAGTGGGAATTGGGGAATCGGGGTGGGGGTAGCATGACAGCAGCCGAAACAGGAGATCCGTCAAATTTAAACTAAATATTTAATAGAGCCTGCAACAAATACATCAAACCCTGCGAGAATAGGAGTTATAATAACCGAGCAATACTCGAGCAGGTAATATCTGCACGACTTTGTTAATACCACTTATGTCGAACCCATATGACCAACTTCAAACGTGGTTGTTATCAAGTTTTCTGCGTCGCCCGGTTCTATCAGGGCCCGTGCCACTTGACTGCCTTCCGCCGCCACTGACCCCACCACCCCCTACACACAATCACCAGCCAGCAAATTATGTAGAAATTGTCCCCTTTGATGTCTAGTTAGCTAGATCAATAACTAGTCAAATACTCAAACAATTTTGGTATTGGAGAAATGGACATGATAGCTTTTCGCGTTCCGTCTCGCGCTGTTGGGCGGTGTTGATACTGGTGTGGATGGGAGGGGGAGCTGGGAACTGTCGGGGGATATTAATATATCGGAAGAGAATAATAGGCGCTTAAGACAACTTCAAACGTATGCGCGTTAGATTTATTACGTACATGTTTGTTTTTGTTACATTACGTTTTTTATTACGAACCCCGACTGAGAAAGCGGTGTTTGGAGAATGAATTAAAGAGGAAGCGCGTGGATTATTCATTGATTGTATTGAGAACTGGAACAATATTGACTTGATTCTACTTGATTTGGAATCGAACTATCATTGTCCGTTTGATGGAATGTTGAATGTTGCAGCCCGTCAGATCCAATGGTTAATTAGGAGGTACTAATGTTTGTCAAATTCTTGAAAGCACCTCGGTAACGATCGTCATGTGAGAGTTGCACCGTGACAGTAGGCATGTGACACTTGTCATATGACTGTAGTCAGGTGACGTCGATGGTGGCTACAGCTTTGACCATTGTGCATTCAGCTTGTACTAAAGACAAACGACATGACGACAGCAAATGAATCTAGTTGCAGACGGTCCCTTGAATGGAGATGACTAAAAGTTGCTTTCGTTTCAAACCTGTGGGTACATAACCCAGTCTGTGGCAGTAGATGTTCCATATCAGTGTGGCATCTAGTCGCTGTGTCCTGACAGCGGTGATGTGATGGTTGATCCAGGCTGTGCCGACATCGGTGATGTCGTCGCTGATACACTCGCCCCTGTCAGGGTTGGGGTATATTACAACCGTGGCATTGATTGAGGCGGACGGGCGCCCCGGGTGGTCCACTCAGACAGTTAATGACTTGTCACGGCACGAGCACAGCTAGGACGCCAGAGACCCGATTAGAAATTCCTTAAAATACATTCATGTCAAATCAAAACTGTGTTAAAGTTGTTCTGAAGACAGTAAAAAGCGACATCTAAATGAATATGTGAACTGTTAACCTGCGTAAAAACGCAGACACTTTTAATCTAAAAACACATTAGATTAAATTCTATAGACAAACTACAACTGGTACGTGCATACCATCTCCAACAGATATACAATATATTCCTACAGAATGGTTTACTATGCAATAGAGAGGGTTCAGAGCAAGGACATCGTGTGCAACTCTGTCTGTAACGTACTGACTGAAAATTACGTTTTGCCAATATGCAGTTTCCGTATTACTATTGGTACCTGTTTTTGTTTCCAGATCATGTTAAACTCCCTTCACAAGTACGAGCCCCGTCTTCATATTGTGCGAGTCAACTCTCGGACACAGAAAAAGAGCATTATGACGTTCAGCTTCCCTGAGACGCAGTTCATTGCCGTCACGGCTTACCAGAACGAGGAGGTACGGTCATGGTGATCATATCATATGGTCAAACTGTCACTCTTTAAATATAGATACTATCATATATTTCATAGACAAAGAAAATCATGAATCATATGCCAGGTTCTAAACTTATGGTTATGCCAGGTCTGGAAATTCCAACAAAATATTCTTCGATAAAGGGCGTTGCGCAAAGAATCATATATGCCATGGCATTGTTCAGACACATTTCATGTCAAGGTAGTACAAGATACCATTTTACTTCGTAAAATAATAATATTTTTATTAGTGAAAGAATCATCGATGTCTCGCTTTCGTTGAGGTGTAGATTTTCGCAGTTTGACACGTGTGAGATAATGGTCTTTACCTCACAATGGGACATCAGGTCACAAACGACCTGATTTACTTGCACATTATATTTTAATAGTTTTTAATCAAAATTTCATTAATGATATTACTGATATAAGAAATACGCAGTAAAACATTTCCCAGTAAAACGCCGTTTTGTGTTAGCAATTCAGAAAGCAACAACAAACCAGGAAAACTATTATTTTCTAACTAATTATTCAACATAAGTCTTATCCTACTTCAGATCACAGCGTTGAAGATCAAGCACAACCCATTTGCCAAAGCATTTTTGGACGCCAAAGAGAGGTGAGGGGCAGATTTGCTAGGCTCGAACAGGCCACTAATAGGAAATTTAAACTTCATCTCAACAGGCAGACTTGCTTGTTTGTAGGCGACATGTTTAAATCTCTTTTTATATTTGGGCGAGCCACGTAAGAATTGACCGACGAGTTAGGTAAATCTGAGTGCAGAGCGTGGTGTAGGGCCAAACAGCATCCTTTGGGATTAAGTAATCTGGCTCCTCTCAGCCTCATTCAGCCTCCTTAGAGCCTCTCTCCAGCTTCTTTTGCATGCTGCTCTGATTGGCAGGTACTCTGACACTGTAGATAAGATAGAGGAACGTAGGTCAACATTTATCCGACTTCTTTGGTGATGTTTGACTCCTAGTTTTAATCCATCTTAGATTACTTCGTTTTACATGTGGATGTCAGATTTACTATCTAACGGGATTTTGGAGCTAGAGATCCTAAAACGAATGACTGTAAAAGTTCAAATGCTTACACAAACAAATTATATCGAAGTATCAAGGAGGGTGAAGCAAAGATGGAAGTGTACCGATGACGTGAGGTTTTGTCGTGAGAGTGTTCTACCATGGCAGTTTAAACCCACCAGCAGAGATACTAAAATACTACGAAGATCTGCATAGCCGAAAAATAGTTCCTATGCACGTCTTTACCAGATAAAACCAATTCCATATTTTTCATCAAGTTTATCCTATCAAAGGACAATACATAAAGTGTGGGAATGCGTTTCATAAAGCGGAAAATTGTTTTCTGAATTCAGACATTTTTAGATTTGTTGCACACCTCATGAAACAGTTGATAAAACTAAACTAAACTAAACTAAGTTTGACGATCATTTCCGCCATTACCTTATTTTATGAAATGGTCACGGAAGAATTTGGGTGCCTGTTTTCAGTTCAACGGCCGCTAACGCCAACTTGGAACTGTTTTGAGAAGCAGTAGGTTTATAATACGCGTTGATGGGAGATAAATGAGTTTTGTTTTTTCTTATCGACATGCTCTTGTCTCTGTGGCTCATCTTACCAGTACACTGTTCCAGCAGCACTAGGAGTATCACAGTTTAACACGGATAGAATAACGAACTCCGAGCGACCAGTCCTTGTATTCCTGAAACATTAACACCAAGCACAACCTTACAACAGTACAAAGCTGTAGTAAGATGGGTACAGTTTAAGAATTGATAATGTAGGATAGGTAACGGGGTATGGGAGAGTTGTACCCGGTAGGGGTTAAAGACGGCTAGTTATATAGTGAATCCGGGTGATATGCCTTAGTGGGCGTAGGAGCGGAATCCCGTGGGTGAGCGAAGGATGCCTTCTTTTCGGTTGAGAGAGGTTATTGTTGTGAGAGAGGGACAATATGTGTTGGTTCTCTGGGCTAGAGATGAGGGAAGTGTCACGGGTTAGGCTTGGATTGTTTGTCGCACGTTTAATGTTGCTGATTGCTCTTCGTGTGTATGCGGCGCATGTTCAACATAGAGAACTACCTCAAACACAGGTGCTCGTGTTTGCCACGACAAAACGCAGCGTTCGGGAGGGGAGTGGGAGGGCATGGGGGAAGGCTATCTTCCTCTACACATGGACACCTAAAATGTAGAATTCTACCATGGGGCACCATCTCGTTCAAGCTGCAACAGGATTGATCATTCCTTATGGACCACTCCAGGAAGTGATCATTTTGCCATAGTATCTTCAGACTCGTTTTGAGAGGAATCTTCTGACATAATTCCATGTAGCTCACTATGGACCATTCAGTGAAGTGATCATTTCGTTATAGCATCTTATTTCTCTATAGTTCAGTTTGGACCACTCTGTGAAGTGATCATTTTGCTATAATACCTTCACTCATTTATCTATATTTCACTCATCTGTCTATGATTTTGGCATAATATATCCCTACTCATTTCTGTGTAGTTCACTATGGACCACTCAGTCAAGTAATCATTTTATTATAGTATCTTCACTTAATTATCTATAGTTCACTATGGAAAACCCATTCAAGTGATCATTGTGCATAGTATCTCCCTACTCATTTCTGTGTAGTTCACTATGGACCACTCAGTCAAGTAATCATTTTATTATAGTATCTTCACTTAATTATCTATAGTTCACTATGGAAAACCCATTCAAGTGATCATTGTGACATAGTATCTCCCTACTCGTTTCTGCATCGTTCACTATGGACCACTCAGTCAAGTAATCATTTTATTATAGTATCTTCACTTAATTATCTATAGTTCATTATGGAAAACCCATTCAAGTGATCATTGTGACATAGTATCTCCCTACTCGTTTCTGCATCGTTCACTATGGACCACTCAGTCAAGTAATCATTTTATTATAGTATCTTCACTTAATTATCTATAGTTCACTATGGAAAACCCATTCAAGTGATCATTGTGCATAGTATCTCCCTACTCATTTCTGTGTAGTTCACTATGGACCACTCAGTCAAGTAATCATTATATTATAGTATCTTCACTTAATTATCTATAGTTCACTATGGAAAACCCATTCAAGTGATCATTGTGACATAGTATCTCCCTACTCGTTTCTGCATCGTTCACTATGGACCACTCAGTCAAGTAATCATTTTATTATAGTATCTTCACTTAATTATCTATAGTTCACTATGGAAAACCCATTCAAGTGATCATTGTGACATAGTATCTCCCTACTCGTTTCTGCATCGTTCACTATGGACCACTCAGTCAAGTAATCATTTTATTATAGTATCTTCACTTAATTATCTATAGTTCACTATGGAAAACCCATTCAAGTGATCATTGTGACATAGTATCTCCCTACTCGTTTCTGCATCGTTCACTATGGACCACTCAGTCAAGTAATCATTTTATTATAGTATCTTCACTTAATTATCTATAGTTCACTATGGAAAACCCATTCAAGTGATCATTGTGACATAGTATCTCCCTACTCATTTCTGTGTAGTTCACTATGGACCACTCAGTCAAGTAATCATTTTATTATAGTATCTTCACTTAATTATCTATAGTTCACTATGGAAAACCCATTCAAGTGATCATTGTGACATAGTATCTCCCTACTCATTTCTGTGTAGTTCACTATGGATCATTTCCTAAAGTGATCATTTCTGTATAGTCCACTATGATCCATTCAGTGAAGGGATCATTTGGTCAAGGCCTGTCAGGCAACGTCTCTATTTTATTCTGCATTACCTATACAAAACTGTCACATAGGTCTGTCAGAAATCGGACAAACGTAATGACATGTAGACGACTTCTGTGTGGTAAATTTAGACTAGTGTTAAGGAAGGACAACAATATTTGGATGAACATCTTTATTACAATGAAAGCAATGTTTCGGTGTAGGTTCTGTTCATCCATACAGTTTTATGTTTGAGATGAAATATCGCAAATCATTAACTGTTTCACACGTCCATGAATCCTTTGTCTTATGAAATCAGTCTTCCCTGTTTCAGGCCCAATGAGAGGGACTTCGTTGAAGAAGGGGATGGTTCTCGGTCGTTATCACACTGTAAGTATAACACGTGTTTATCTGCTATGTAATGGCAGCCAGGTTTGATCGCGGTAGCAATACCCAACTCCGTGGCCGTGTGAGTGTATTTAACTTAAGAGAACGACGGTGGTAATTTATTTTGTCATTTTAATTTCAATTTCTTACAACATTCGCACCTGCGTGTCAAACCAGCCGCTCCTCAGAAGTTGGAGTGGTGTGATTTGTTACAGTTATATATGGTCTTAGCGATAGAGCAGGCTCGGACACAATGGACCACGGGCGTCCACGACCGGCCGCCGGGTGGAACATGTGTTGTGATCTATATAGACTGCCTACCCGGGTTAGACCGTGCGACTTGGGGTAGACGGGCGTCCACACTTATCGTGCGGAGGTGTGAAGAACCCAGTCTGACAACATGCAGCCTGCCTACCCTACACAATACTCTAACAGTTTATCCTATTTTGTCACGTAATTGTGAAGTATTTGTGATAACTTTTCCAACAGCCTATCAATAAATTATACGCTATCTCATCTACTCACACGGGTTTTCAAAGGTCTGATTATCAAGCTTGGAGCGTCCTAAATCTCAGCTCAATTTCGATAAGCATTGTTAATGACACTAGTCGTCGGCGAATACTAGCGAAGCACGTACGCACACAGCGGAGGGATTTCCATCTCGCAGACGAAGAACTCTTTCAACAGGCGGAGGGATTTTGGCGATTCCCTATGGGAACTCTTTCTCGAGACGGAAGTGTCAACGTTGCAACCAATATGATCAGCTGCGCGTCACGTGATCAGCGCCAAACTGTCAAAATCGCACAATTTGAAGAGCTCCGTCGACACCTCTGCTCACCAAGCTTTGTCAGCGGCAAGACTTTTTTGTTTTTGAAAACAAATTTCTGGAAGAGTAACACCTTTCCAAAAGAATGCGAGTTGTTGTGTTTGTCGACCACACGTGTATTACCCCAACTAGTGCAATATTACCAGACTTTGACGGCCTGCAGCTGCTCAGCAAAGCCAAGTGATAAACCGCTCTCTGCTACCACCGCCCACTCCTAAACTCTGTGGCATTCCATCTGTGCCATGTGCAAAATTGCACACAACACAAACAGCTAACCCACCAGGGCTGCGTAATATCTATTTAATCGATGATAACTGTCCCCTAGTCATTTTCCATAACACCTTGGGTAAGAGCCTTTGAAGCAGTTGCTTCAACTTCGTGTCTGAGGCCTCGCCTAGCTTTTGGTACATTTCTGAACTAGTCGTTTTCAGTTTATTTTTTTAATAATCAACAAATATTTATTTTCAGTAACAGGCACCTGGTACCTCCCCCCTGGTAGTCACGCACTGGTACCCCCTCCTGCTCACCAGTTTGCCAATCCGCTGAGTCTTTCCAACCCTCACTGTGAACGCCTCACCCTCAGGAACCCCCGCCCGTCCCCCTACAGTCATCCGTACCAGAGGCGCTCTCCCCCTCACAGTAAGTGAACGTTTTCTTGCATGTTCGCTATATCGCAAATAAACGTATGTCTCTTAACTGTTTTCTAAATAAATACTTACCTTTCAGAGCACCAATATTTATAGTGTTGTTTCACACCTGCTTATCCACCACACAAATATTTGGTGGTAAAAATGAGAAAAGTAACCTTCCGATCTGGGTGCTCCCATTGTTGGGTTTATGTAACTAGCAATGGCAACTATTCCAATGGGTCTCATATTGTCTTGGATATGGCGGCATTTATGCCATGGATTTAGCATGGATATAAGCTTTTACTTCAGGAAACTCAGGAACTAATACTCAATTGAATCCAGTTCTTTTTGGACATACACCGTTACTTGAAGAAACCGAAAAAGATGTGACTGTCAGTTTTAAACGTAAATTGAGAAATCTTAGAGAACTCCTGTGTTTAGAAATAAACCTATACTCGAGGAATATATGGGAATGGAAACGTTTCAGAACTATACTTGAGGCATTTCAATGAATGTAGAGTAATTGGGCGTAATGTCTTGTTTGATGAACCTCAGGTAGCTGATGGCTGTTACGTATAGGCGTTCATCATCAAATAAAGATGCTATTTTATTAGTTTATTCTTTTACCAACTTAGATCATTCGTGAAGTCAAGCGCTGGATCTTTTAGCACTTCTGAAATATATTAATAAATAGCATTTGTAATTATCAAGACGCTTTAAAAGAATTATACAACTATTTTTGTAGTGATTGCTTTTGCACTTCAATTTAAATAATATACATTCTATATGAATCAAATATTTTACATTCATCCATTAGTATTGTAATGAAATTGTAACGTCTTCTCTGTTTTAATCGAATACACTCGGGAATACATAAGGAAATACAATTATGGATATATTTCTTCAAAAACACTCCTTGATTTTTGGATGTTTTGGAAAACAGTATTTTTGGGGTCATAGCTTAAATTAAACGAGTGTCCAAGAGGCGAGCAGAATTTCTGCACGTCTTATACATGCGTCAAGAGGTAAATGATCAGTCAATTTTCAAATATATTAAGAGAGATTTTTAATGTACCATGAAGTTAAAAATCCCCTTGTACAATAAAGTTCTACTTTCTACTTGATGTGGCATTTCGATTGTTGTAAAAAGACCACCAGTTAAAACGTTCAAAATAAACGAAAAGGAAACACTTACAGTATGTGTCATTTAGGTTATTGTGAAACCAAAAGTTTCAATTTCAATCATTGAATTAAACGAAAATGAAAGTATCCGTTTAAAATCTAACTGATCAAAACAAAGGTAATGAGAAGGTTAGGTACTGAAAATAGCAACAATTCTGTCAGTAATTCAATAAATAGTTCAAGGTCCTTAACATAAATGTGATACAAGTCTGTAATCACTACTATCGAAGTATCATTTCGTGTTTGTTTTGTGTTCATCAAATATGGCTACGCTCATTGGTTCATCAGCAATAAACATTGTAGACTAATAAAGACAATGTGGGCAGGTGGGGTTGTGGGTGGATTTTCGTGCCACAAAAATATACCTTTTCATCCATTATTTTAAACGAAGTAAGAAATATTTGTTTCGTTTGTGTATGTGGGGTTGGATTAAATACTCGGTTCACATATCCCTCACCCTTGACGAACCACTGGTCAGTTGTACTCCCAGTTTACGGTGACCATTGCAACAAAGTTGACTCTGAGTAGCACGCATCTTGAATGGACAACATTCTAATTTGGTTTATTTGAATGTGTGTCTGTCTGAGATATTTTGTGTTTGGATTCGACAGTCATTCATGTTCCAAGTTTTCGTACGTGACCAGCAAGCAGCTGACTTTCCCCTCCCCCAGTACCAATATGGTCATTGCGTGATGTACGGCCGTAACTGTATCAATGGCATGGGGCTCTCCCGTCAACTGCCACCCATTTGCATTAATCTCAATCTGTGGAAACATACGTCAGCCACGAAATACACTCAGCTAAAACAAAAATAGAAATATCGCGAATTTCAACACGTCAATTTATTTACTTCCCCACGGTGCTGGGCTGGTCATTCAATGAGCAAACGCCACTGTCGATAGCTGACCGTCACGTGACGTGGCTCCGACCGAGAGTCTGTAACATTGTTACGCTTGACGGCGATACACACACGGCCAGGGGTCATCTGCCCGTCCCAGCCCCCTAGCTCTGTCCCACCCCTGAGTCACGTGGCCCTCCGACCGCGATGTCTCCGAGTAGGGAGACCGTCGATGTCGTCACGACAAAGTCACGTCATTGTGTCGGTCACGACATCACTGTGGCAGTCGGGGGAGGGAACAACGTAACAGTTTCCGTCACGGACAACAATGGCCTCGTGACAGTCACGCCGGGACGCTTTGGACGTGACCAGGTTTAGTCACCGTCCACGGTCATCGCAGTAACTGTTATCTGTGACCTAACCTCTTGTAACATGTCAGTTAGCATTGGGTCACGGCATGCAGATGTCAAAGAAAAGTACACACACTCAAAAACACGCACCAACGGACGCACGCACACGCACACGCACAATTGCTGTGTGAAATGTGACCATTACTTAGTAATGGATCCGACTGGTATTACATTATGCATGAAAGGTTCGGGCTATAAATACTTTTAGGAATATTTACATGATCTCACCCCTCCCAACAGTATATAATTTGCGTTCTTCTGCAGTATTCAACAGATAGCTGGTTTAATGTTTGATATTTATGATAGCTTGATAACACTTCCAAAGCTTTCTGTATTATGCCGAGTACTAAGCGTAAGTGTAGTAATTGGTTTATTCGTTTTGCATTTGAGCTTTTGCATAAAATTATAACATTGGTCTATTGGGCTCAACATGCCCTCAACAAACGCCCTCAACAAACCAACGTGCTTACTTTGTAAAGGGCCATGCTTCGTTGATATCGTAGTGTTTTGTGATCTTTATTTTTATGTATATATACCTACAGGAATAAAGGTTGAATAAGGTTGGAAGAAATCCCAGGAACCAAATTTTCCAAAGGATGTAAGCTGTTGCGTCATCTGTGTATCTTTCGGGTTTTGTCGCTTTTAACTATTTTTATCATTAATGTTATAATTGTTATTTTTTAATTATTGCAGGTAACTTCAGTCGGGATGTAAGCGCCAACCTTCCCATGTTGAACCTGACGGAGAACTGGGCCCACATGTCTGCAGCAGGTAGCCACGGAATGCTAGCGGGACAGAGCGCACCACCCCAAGGGCAATACGGGATGTGGATGAGCTCGGCCGTAGGCAACCTGTCTCCTAATCAGAACTGTTCCATGCCTTACCTGAGAACAACCGCGCCCTACTCCCTCCCAGGTTCCTCAACGCCCGTCACCAGCATCCCTTCCGTACCCCCCACGGCCACCACCGTCGCCTCACAACCATCATTTGAGCACCCGTGCGATATATCCTCATATTCGTCAAGAGAGAACGCGCCACGGTCCAACTGGAGCCCTTTGACCCCACCGCCATTATGACAGATTCAGGGATAGATAAGACAAATACATTACTGTGATATAGGTCAGGTTCATGTGGCGGCGCCCCACCCAGAAATAGCCAAACGTGGACAGCAGCGACGCGGTTATTGACGGCACCAAATGGAAACACGCCGCCGCCTCGACTGCGATTGTGCTTTAAGTGTCTGGTAGAGTGTTCTTTAGGAAGTGACTATGTAATATGCAGGAACGTTATCGTGTCATCAACAACGATACCAGCCCCCGCCCACTCCATCGGTGTCAACCACGACGCATGTGTGACAATATTAGGCTGACACACACAGCCCTTTCATAAAGAGCTGTTAAAGACAGGGTAGGTGTGTGTGTTGGACGGTGAGCCGTGCACGGCAAGTTAGATACCTCCACTAAGGCAAAAGCCTGGCTACATTCTTCGTGAAGACTGCTGTGCAGTTGACAAAGTGATTGGTGTGTGGATCACACTGCGCTATGGAGCTCCGGTCAACCAGCCATTTGAACAGGTGTTCTTGGCAAACATATCGTTACGGCTGTTGTGTTGATATTCCGTTGCCGACAGCGAGAGACGAACCAGAGGGCAAATAGCGAGGGACTGCCCTGGCACTGTCGCGTTGCAGGGCCGAGTAATTAGGAAAGAAGGATAGACACCTCTGCTTCACGCGTTGTCCTTCTAGCATTTGGACATGGCCTAACGGAGAGACTCCAGGCCGCAGCGTACTTAAATCAAGCACACTAACTCATTCCATCAGTTGAATGACAAACCTGAGACAAGCGAAGATCCATCATTCCAAACATTTTTATTTAATTAGAACCCTAGACTAGTCAAGCAGCTGACTGACCAAGCTGCGCTTTGAGGGACTGGGCACTAGAGTCTCGAAGACACAATCCAAAGATTAAACTGTGCCTTATTTTATTAAAAATACATTTGTGTATATTTTGTATATATGTTGAACTTGAATGGATTTATATTTAGATACAACGAAATAAAATTAAGTCTCTAGAGAAATGGGTTTTTTTTGTTTTGTTATATATCCTATTCAAGGGGTTCAAGGGTGTTAATCGGGTTGTATATCCATGGCGTGTTCCCCGGGGGTGTGTTCTCTACCCGTGTGTGCGTTATGGTGTCTACAACTGTTTGCGCACGTACCGTCTATTCACCATGGTAGATTACTTGTTTACCTGGGCTTGAAGAAAGCTGGGGCTATCCTCACCCTACGTGGGCTTTCACTGTGGGTTCCAGGTGGAGAGAGTTTGTCTTGAGAGCTGGGTAATTACCCCGCTTATGGAGAGTGCGACGACTTGACCGTGGCCCTAAGGTTAAGCGGGATGGGCCTAGACGGCTCAGTAACACTGGGTGTGTTAGCACGTTGGGAGGAGGCGGGTCCCTACAGTTGGATCTCGGGTGACTCGGGGACACAGCGCCAGGCGTGGGGGTGGGAACCGGGTGTGTGGTCTGTTTGTTATTCTGCGATGATACTGTTACTTTTGTCGTGCTATGCCTCAATAGAAAATAGATAGGGTCCTTTAACTTCTGCTATGAATATTTACCAAGAGTTTGTGGGTCGTTGGGTGCGAATGTGACACCCCGACATTATAAATAACTACCTGCAGAGAATAATAGAGAACATTTCATCATGTGAACATTACACTTGAGAAAAACCTACAATATTAACGCCTGTCGAGGGCATTCATGACAGACGGTTGACAGCTGAGGGTATGCAATACTCCCTGCACTAGACCCTTGCACTATGACAGAGGAAACAAGCTAGTAATGGCATATACCCCAGTACAATGGCTTTCTGTAATATACATGCTTACCAACTACATTTATATCCGATTCCCTGTTTATGTGATATGATTTTACCGTACAGACATATAAACAAAGAAAAAAACGTTTAAAATGTTTAAAATATGTGAATAAAACGAAGTCAAGTTGTACCGATATCAATTACTACAGCGCTGGGCATTTATAAACGTATAAGATATTTGAATAAAACATGATTTAAGATTTTTATAAGAATTCAATCTTGCTTTAAAATGACATTACATTCAGGAAGTAAGTTTTGGAAAGCACGTTTTGCTAATATCACGTACCACGGCACTGAACACTTAACTGTAACGTACTGTTCCAAAACATGCTCAAATAGCAATCAACCCGTGTCTGTTATAACAGAATAAATACTAACAATATTGAAACATTGACAGTCGGCGTTCCACAAACGTCGCCTCCCCCACCCTTCTACAGTCCTCACACACAGCTGAGCAACCATACAGCTGAGACCTGTCTGAGTCTGTCAACAAGGGAGAGAAAAGCCAAAACTCTCTGAAATCTAAAACATTCCCTTAAAGAGGATGCTAATTGTTATTGCAGAATAGGAACCAAATGCTATGGTGAATTTCAGCTTTACTACTTCACACTGTCAAGGTGTTTCATATCGCTGGGAATTATAATTTAAAAAGTTCTCATGAAAAGGTGGTAATTACAGTTCTGAATAATTTGTGAACTTCACATTTTTAGACATGGAAATTATTATGTTACCAGGAATTGTCTCTGTAAAATGTAAAACATGGCCTTATAAAGATACTTGATATTAGTACATATATTAATCGAAAAATGCATACAATAATCGAAAAATAAGTGCTTTAAACTTAGTTTGGATGAACTGAGTAGAGGCGTTTCAATGGGAATTCCTTGTATATAATCTAAAAACTTCCCATAAAAGATCGGCAGTTATCGGAATCAGAATCGGAAACAAAACGCCATTGTGAACCTCACCTTTTCACACATTGTAATATTTTGATAAGATCGGGAATTCCCTCCATAAAATATAAAACCGTATCTTTAAAAAAACGCTTAATATCTAAGCAGAATCGCAAACATCTACCATCATAAACTTCTGTTCTTCATACTACAATCATATCATTGTTCTGAATTCCATTTATAAAGCTGGCAAAATTCCGTTAAAGGGATGCTTAATCTAGAGGTAGAAACGAAAACACTTATCACAATCAAACTTCGTTTTTTCATAAATGAAACATTTCATAACGTCGGATATTCCCTTACAGTATCGAAAATACATTTCATAATAAACCTTCTTCACGCCTCTCTTTATAGACAGGGACTAAATGTCCAGTCGTTTTTAGAAAGCATTAGAAATCACGACGCATTTGTAAGAATCACAGTACTCATTTTTTGGTAGGAACTAAGCCAAGAATTGACAGTTAATTAAATCAGTATTTACAAGCATTGTGCCGTGTAAATTCCCTGGACAAAATAGGAAAGCGAATATCAGTGACGTGATATTCAAGCATGACAGAATGATTGTGTCATTCCTGTGACTTTATACTAGTTGATAAATTGTTACAAAATTATTCATCTTAATTTCACAAAACTGGTCATGCATTTAGAATTTCGTTTTGAGTTTTTACAGCTTGCCTATTTCGTTCTCAGAACCTGCATTCAGACATAAACTGATCAATGTTTTAAGTTTTAGATATTTTATGCTAAAATATTCAAATAACGCAAGAATATCTTAGTGTAACGTAAATTTGTATTTTCGGTACAGCTCCTGTCCTTTGAATGATTCAAAAGGTCTTATATGATATGTAATTATAGTTTTTCTATACCTATTCAGTGTTCATGTGGTTGAACATAACGATTTAATAGTTAAGAGTAAGATTTTGCCGACGATTCTGAAAAGAAATGTTTTATTATGGTAACAGTTACTGACAATGCTGTTAAAACAGAAGTAGCTGCATGGTGTAAGAGTTAAACTGACCTTCAGGGTATGAAATAACATTTATCATCTCTGTGGAATTGTGTGTCACCTGGATGAACATACATCACATCCATCAACCTGATATTTCTCTCGGCACTAAACAGTATGACCAGATATCGGGTAACCGGTAACGGTTTCAAAGCAACTCGAACGCAGGTTCAAATATTCGTCCCAACATATATGTATGAACTGGTTTTCAGTGTAGGGAGTTTGCGAGATTTTAGATACCGATGCTTCGGAGAGTATTCTCAGAACGACTACCTTGTTAAAACCACTGTGGTACTCTTTCTGTCATAAAGACGAATGCTTGTAGTAAATTGTTAATCTTGTTGTAAAAGCCGTATTGTGCATAAATGTCAGAATTACATTAAATAAAACATTATGAACGTTTGTTTAACCCAACGTATTATTTAATTATTTAAGTTAAAGGCCCTTTGGACAATACAACTAGTATGTGTGCATAGTGGTAGTCCGAACGAATATTTATGTTTATTAGCTTTTGGTTTTTAATGTATTCTGCATCCTATATGCGGCCTAAGAAATATTAATATATACTGAGGGCAAAAAATAAAGGACCACGTGAGAGCACAAGTGTTGCTTTATTTTTCTTCAGGTTTCATCACAAGCTTTGCGATACAAACTTGTGAAGAAACCTTGGAAAAATGTAATGGACCACTTGTGCTTTCATGTGATCCCTTAATTTATTCCCTCAATATATTTTCCTCTATTTTTCTTCTTTATGTAAGGTTGGATGAAAGTTATACCAACTGTTCTGACTTCGATTTGACCAAAATATGACGAGTTTCATAAAAGCATTATAAGCGTAAACAGCCGTCGAACTACTAGAACGTAAGGCCTTCAACACGAGTACACTATCCATATCTAACCCACAAGTACACTATCCACATCTAACGCACAAGTACACTATCCATATCTAACCCACAAGTCCACTATCCATATCTAACCCACAAGTACACTATCCACATCTAACGCACAAGTACACTATCCATATCTAACCCACAAGTACACTATCCATATCTAACCCACAAGTACGCTATCCACACCTAACCCACAAGTACGCTATCCACATCTAACTCACAAATCATTTCCTTGACTCATTTTAGCAATGATAAAATCCCGTGTATACTTTCTTTTAACTGACAATTTATGACAAGGCATGAATGATATATTTATTTCAAAACAAATGGCTACCATTACCTGTGGTCAAGCATCCTCTAACATAAACAGAGGTTTTGATGAGCGAAACACGTGTGACGATTAATCTGTTAGTATCACGCTAAAGTAAGATCACACTTTATGTGAACCTTTGCCAATTTAGACATGTACATCTGTGATATAGTTATAAAAACAATATCAGCAAGAGATACATGCTTTTATCAGGTAGGTGTTTTTCTCAGGTGATTTCCTGCCTCAGCATACTGCTAACTGCGCAGGACTAATCTTCAATGTGCGACACTTTTTTTCATCTTCTACCTTCTCCTCTTCCTCCATCACCTCTTCCTCCATCATCTCTTCCTCCATCACCTCTTCCTCCATCACCTCTTCCTCCATCACCTCTTCCTCCTTCTTTTCGATCACTGATGCAGCTCAATTGGACGATGAAGTTAAATAGATATTCAAAGCAATTCTATAGATATTTTAAAATTGAAAACAGAAGAAAACGTGTCGCTATACTATAACATATTTTTGTTGTTGATATTTTAGAATTATTTTCTAAACTGGAATCGTATAACATTGATTTTCGTTTCGGTAAAATATGTTAAAAATATTCCTCATCCTTTGATCACGAAGAAACTGTCATTCTTCGTCCAAAAGCAATGCTTGGTTAAAGCCTGGATCAGGAACAAATATCGAAACGCAAAGAAAAGAAATAAAAGAATCAGTAACATTTAATCTGATAGACATAGGGGTGGTTGAAATGAAGCAATGCTGGTATTGAACAAAGACTGGTTTGAAATGTATGATATGTTTCTAAATGTAACGTTGTTTTAAGGAAACAAATTATTTGTTCAGACAGAAGCGACTAGGTTGTTCCGATTCCACGCCAAATGAAAAACCATCAGCCGGAGAAAGCGAAAATCTGGGATATATTTGGGTATATTTCGCAAGAAGGTGAGTTTGGGGATGTTGCGGAGTGGTTGAGGAGTGCGTGTTATTTGGTGAATGAATGAGGTCAGTTTAACGCCACATTCATCAAAATTCAAGTCTTGACAAGACAATCCAGTGATCAACAGCATGAGCATCGATCTGCGAGTCATCAAGGCTGACCACCCGATCCTGTTAGTCGCCACTTACTACAAGCAAAGGCTACTGGTGATCGATTCTGATCCGGATGTCCACGGGTTATGACTGCAAGGGGTGAATAAGATGGGGGCGAAGGAAAGGACAAGACTGACAGTACAAAGACTGTCAGAAGAAACAGTGAAGAGAGACGACATGTAAGAGCCCGAATGGTGTCACGGTGTACCTAGGTGAGACCACGTGTCCGTGTGTGGACACCGGGTGGCCTGCGGTAAGCATAGTGGATCTCAACAATGCCGTAAAGATTTCAAGTAAACTAGGCGATAGTGTACAATGTAATACGTCTCTTACACGTGTATTCATATGCAGATGATATAATATATTGAGGACGTTACTTTAAATGTGGTTACTGATATACAGTCATGTAAACCAGTAAATAACACTCTTGTTGCGTCGTAATCTCTCTAAAATATCGTTTATAAATTTGTTCTTACGCATTTAATTAATTTAGTCTTACATGATGATCATAATATTTTTCTTGTCGCATTATCTTTAGTTAAATTAAAATAAAATGCAGTGGGTAGAGGCTTAGTGTCTTGGCTAGTAAGACTCCTCATCAGTTCGTTTACCCTTGCCACCTCTACACGCATCCCAGAAAGGGTCTTCTCACGGGAACTTCTGTATTATCCAGAGTGTCAGAAGGATTGTTCTCCAGGTGAAGAAACCGGACACACTGAGTGAGTGAGTGAGTGAGCGAGTGAGTGTGGTTTTACGCCGTGTTTAGCAATACTCCATCAATACCAAGGTGGGGACACTTGCAATGGGCTTCATTCACTCCATCCTTCTGGAGAATCGAACCCGGACTTTTGGCGCGACGTGCCAACACATTGACCACAAGGCTAACCCACTACCCAGGATGCACCAAACCAAGGGCCTCCAGAACAAAGTAAGCCTGACATCAGTGTATGTGATATGCTCGCGAAAATATTTTAAAGGCGAGGTCCGCGTATTTTTGTCCATTATCCTGAATTATTATGGTCATTTTTATTATTATTGATATACCCAGATTTACATACAATAAGGCATATTAAAAGTTCCACTTGTCAGGAATATATATTCCCTTACTATTTTCGTACATCTGTAGGATCTGCCGCATGTGAATCCGGAACAGTTTATTCACAGGGTGAGTACAGTCAGGGAGAATATATAGAGAGTGTAGGTTATCCCTGGTACAGTTAAGTTGTGATGAGTGAGTGAGTTTAGTTTTACGCCGCACTCAGCAATATTCCAGCTATATGGCGTATGTCTGTAAATAATCGAGTCTGGACCAGACAATCCAGTGATCAACAACATGAACATCGTTCTGCGCAATATGGAACCGATGACATGAGCCTGACCACCCGATCCCGTTAGTCGACAAGCATAGTCTCCTTTTATGGCAAGCATGGGTTGCTGAAGGCCTATTCTACCTCGGGACCTTCAGGGGTGTATGGCGACGAGACCATGTCTACACACATACACATTTAAAGTACAAAGCTTATATGAGTTCGGTTTTACGTAGCATATTTAGTTATAGCATTACTTTGTACAAATAGAAAATAGCATAGTCCGAATTAAAAAAACAAAACAAAAAAACACGAAATAAGTTATTTCCTTCATGGAGTCGATTGCAGTTTACAGTTAATCATTAAAGGCATCCCTGTGACAAATCGTGAAAATTCGAGTTCGTTAATTATTTTTGTTACTCGCACATTTCGTATTAACGTTCAGATGGTCTGTTTTCTTTTTACCAGTGTCTGAAACCGTCGTCTGAAGTGTCTACGGATATGATTTACTGGGGGTAGTTAGCGTGAGAGCATTGACGACTGTGCACGTGGCAGTGGTCTGCTTTGAGAGTGTTGGTTATCCAATAAATTAACACTGAAACAACTGTTGACCCTGGAACAAAGTGCTTTCCATTTCGTAAAAATAAACAAGACGTCTTTCTACAGTTACAAAATGCCCGCGCGAGCACGACCCACTAAAACCTAGAAATCGGATACTGTATCGTTAATGATTTAGGTCCTCAGTGTCCCACGCGAATTGTTCCTGCACTTAGAAATTGGACTTTTCTTAAATGGATAAAGCAAAGATTTTTACTTTCAGGCAGATCGATGTATGTTTTCGAGTGCAAATCTCTAACAATAACACAGGACGAGAGACAAGAGTTGAATGTCCCACACCACATCACGCCACTGCCGGCCAACCTCAACAAGGAGACAAGCGACCCTTTCTGCGTTTAAGATAAAAATAACAAATATAGCACGTCCGCATTAATCAATGTCTCTTTTACAAAACCCACCATAGCTAGAGGCGGGTTGGGATCAAGTTAGAACACGTTCACCAATATTCCCATAATTTTGAGCAGGTTATAGCGTTAATTTGTTGGTAACAAATCTATTTAGTGTAAATAAGCTGACGATTGTCTTATTGTGCAACCGAGAGCGACCAGTAATCAAACACTCCCGGAGCTGTCAATCACGCGGGGACGAGCACATGGAGGCTGCGTTGTGTTATTGTGTTATCCGGCTTTGATTGTCCCCCGAACTCAACTACTTAGCACACATATGTAAGCCGTACCCCCGGGGCATTTCCTGCTCCCCCAGCCATCTAGCGGGGTTGTGCTACACCTCAAATGGCCCTCTCACTGAGTGTATAAGTTACACTTGTTAATAGACACAGAATAAATCTGTAATTTGCACGTGCATGCTGTGGCTGTGACCTTGAAGACCTGCCCTAGGGTCGCACTTAGGATCAGCTGGATTGGCAGATCAAATAAACAGGAGAAATCAAAGTAAACAATTAGAGAATGACCGTTTAATTTTCGGGATGGGGGTGGTAAGAATGGGGTCATTTCTAGGAATGGACACACGGAATTTCGGGGATCCGAAACGAAGTACATTGTGACCCTCAATCACAGTTGAGTTGAGCTGAGTTGAATTTTACGTCGCATCGACATTATCTCAGACACGTAGCGACGAGACCATGTCTGCCTATATGGACATGGGCGTGGACGTGGGCATTTAAAGTGCAAAGCTTAAATGGGTAAGGGGTTATTTTTTATTTTCAGTTAAAAAATATTTGTTCAACAATATATGTATGTCTGCTGAAATGGACATTTTAAGTACAAAGCTTACATAAGTAAGGGGTTATTTTTTATTTATTTGATATTAAAGTAATATTTGCTTATTATAATATATATGTCTGCTGAAATGGACTTTTTAAGAACAAAACTTAAATGAGGTCTGTTTGGGTCTTTTTGTTTGTTTGTTTTTTGTTGTTTTTTTGTTTTGTGTGTTTGGGTTTTTTGTTGTCGTTGTTTGTTTTCTTTTTAATACCAACATATTTGTTCATTACATTATTATATACAAACAGAAAAATATTAAACCAAGCTATTCGTCATTCACAGTATCCTCTCAATCGTAACTTCCATTACAACTTTGAAAGGTTTATATTAAATAACAGTCCATATCCCTTTTGCTCCGGTGTCAGGGAAGTCGTTACCGGCGGAGGTACCTATACACCCGAGGTTGTGATGGCATTACCAGATAACCTCCGACAATTTCCTGTGTACGGCAACATAGTGAAGTAATCATAATCAACAGCTGTTCTGAAAACAGGCGCCTACATCAGGAGTCCACATTATCCGAATATTGTCTCGGTAATATTTGCCGCTGAAAAAAATACATTAGAAACATCCACTCTAAATGTTAATGACCTCAAACGTAAGCTTAAAAAATATTTTAAAAAACGTATGTGTCATTTTCTCATCGGTGGATGTCGGGATACAATGTCACTGGAGATAATGTCTCGTCTTGTGTCATACACATGTGCAGATTTCGACAAGCTCGAGCTTGTTATGTCCTAGAAAAATTGAAAAAGAATGATTTTTTTTTGCAATAAACGATAATGAAATTGAGAAAAATAATTTGAAAAGAAAATAGATTTCCAATAAAACACAGATGAACGGTCTGTCAGGGCATTATACATCTGCACGTGTCGTAATAAGTATATTATGCATGTAAAATGATCAGTCAGATTCTTTACTATATTACGATGGGGGATGTCATATTGATGAGTAACAGTTTAACTACCCTCGCACATGCTCCTGATTATCTACAGCTCACGCCCTCCACCTTACGTAAGACGCCATCTGATGTTATTTTTCTCTTTTTGGATGATGTGACGAATCTAAAAATATTAATTTCTGCATCCTCACTGGTAGAGCGCGTGTCTGCCACTTTGCAACATCGTATCGATCGGACCGGACAGCAGCCAGCGGGCCCGGCACACAGGACCAACATTGCTGTTTACTTTCTTAGATTATTGTATTTGTGGAACAATTGGTGGCAGCGACTGAACATGTAGCGTTTGAATACAAGACTTATTCAATTACGCTACACCAAGAGCGAGTTAGTCGTACACAACGACGTCGGCTACCTGCCCCTTCATCCCTGACAGAGCGGAGTGTGACGCCATCCCTTGGGCGTTACGTCGCTCTATTACTGAACACTGTGTTGAGAGGCTGACTTGTTTGAAATACATTCTCTACGTCTGACAATATCACGATACTGACAACTGTCACCTGGTTTTGAATAGCTGAGATTCTCGGAATACCGCGATGCTAATGGAAGGTGTTGTGTGAAAGAGAGGGTGGTCGGGGATCAACCCTCGCTACAGCCGGCACGCACCGTACGGGACATAGCTCGTGGGAGGGAGATGGGGTGAGGGGAGGGGGTGTCTTTGACCCAGATCTTTTCATCATTTTACCTTTTCACCTCTAAAGGTCATCTTCAACTGAAACCAGTTGGATGTATTGAACCACTGTGGCTATAGTTGATGGTCACATATATGTTCCCCTGTTTGTTTGTTTTTTATGTATAATTGTTTGTTTATGGTTAATATTTCATTCAAAATCTAATCAAAGTCAAAACTCCAGTCAAAATTTTCATGACCTCAAAATTGTTTAAGTTTGAGAAAATCAACCAAGTCAGTTACCAAAATTGAACACATCTTTAGATTATCACTAACAATTCATCTGAGGTTTAAAACTTCATTTCAGCATATTGAAAAATATGAATACAATTGAAAAAGAAAAAAGGTGGATGTACCGTGTAATATTGTTTTACATATACATGTAATCAATTATTGTATGTGCGATGTTGATATTTGTTTGTTTTCCATTTATCTGTTTCGGTTGTTTTTAAAAACAGGACAGGGTGTTGTTGGTTTATATTCAGTGCTTTTATATAACATTTGTTGTTTTGGATTTTGTGTCGTTTTCTTCCTCTTCATTTCTTTACAGAAGATGTGGGGATCATTCATACGTTCTTTCACTCATCTACCTGTCATGTAAGTGATGAGTGTGCACCGAAACTGCACAGTCAGCTCGTTGTCTGAATGCGCAGGGTACTGTGTGTAGTGTACCATTCAGACAAGCAGTAACAGAGCGTCTCGCCCTGTCTGGTATCATGTCATTCTAAGGTCAGAAAAGCAGGTCAGCTGATTATATGTTTCATTTTTCTTCCGTTTTTATGTTTTAGGTTCTTATAACCCATTTTATCAGGCCTTTGAGTGAGTAAATCTAGTTTCACGTTTTACCAATCTTCCAGCAATTTCACGACGGGGACACCAGAAATGGGCTTCACACATTGTACCCACATTTGGAATCGAACCGTGACTTCACCATGTAGTGGGGCAGCCTAGAGGTTAAAGTGTTCGTTTGCCACGTCGAAATCCCTGGTTCGATTCCCCACAAGGGTACACTGTGTGAAGCATATTTCTGGTGTCCCCCGCCATGATGTTGCTGGATTATTGGTAAAAGTATAAACCACTCCGCTTCCCAACTGCCCCTCATGTCTTTGAAGTATGTGTAACAGGTATACACTCCGGCGCAGCGATGACTTAGCATAACATCACTGCCACAGGTTAATTTGCATATCACATGACCGGACTTTTCTCTTGTTTGTAAACAAATGCGCACATTCATTAATATGCTGAGACTGGCATAAGGCAAGCGATTCGGCGAGGTTTTCATAATGTTTTACAATGTTACGTTAACATATTTCTGCAACTGCGTCAGTAAGCTTTATGACAATACATATCTATATTTCAAACCGGCTGCATCGTTTACTATCCATTAGGCTTCGAGGACAGCACGTGGAGCCGTACAACCCATGTAAACAAAGGATCGCTACGCAAATCGAAATAGTGTTACAAGTTTTAGGATAATTTCTAAGTGAAACTGAACCATTCTAACAAAGATGTTTAATTAGACGTGTAGACACATAAAAAATAAAACAGCTATGAAATGTGTACATTACATTGACCGAACTATGTAAGATGTTAGGAATCGTCACATCTTTCTGGCCTGTGGTAGAGATACTATGCTGGCTCGCCGCATGGAACTCCGGGTAGGAAAGTGTAACAATTACAGTGGCGAATATACTACATCATAATTGGTTTCTGTATTTTGTGCAATGCCAAACAGTTAACCGAACATAATGTGATTTGTTTTTGTTTCTCCAACGCAGCGTTCGGCAATATTCCAGTCTTACACAAACCGCCGACTGCCATGATGAGCATCGATCAGCGCAGCAGGGAAACAATGACATTCTAACGCCTGTCACCAACCTGTCCAACCGATCCCTTTCGAGCCTTCTTGTAACAGGCTACCTAGTTGAATATCCCAAATAATTGCAGAATCATTGAAAAAAAACATCATATGGACAAACACAATATGGCGTGATGTTCAACAGAGCGATATTCTTAAACTCACGAACTCTCTCTCTTGGAACTTTTCGAGAACTAATATTAATTAATAAAACGAACCCGGACATTCACACTCCAGTTGGAAATGCATAAGTCAATCAGTCTTGTCGTGATAGGCGACTAACGGGATCGGGTGGTGAGACTCGCTGACTTGGTTGATGCATTCGGTAGTCCGATCATGCTGTTGATCGGTGGATTGTCGAGTCTAGACTCGATTATTTACAGACCGTCGCCATGTAGTTGGAATGAACGCAGAGTATATTGCATGGTCTAGCTGTTGATAACAAATATACAGTGTCACTGTCATTCATTTTGAACGTCATTTGTTGCGCACACCTGTGGACGTCAACGTCAATTCTTTGCGTCATATCTGACATATTCTTGCAACTTATGTGACGTCATCAACCGATTGTCTTGTTGGCATGGCCTTTTGACATATATCCTGTCTTGTAGATAACGTCTGTTTAACTGCAATCGTAAATAAATAAATAAATAAATAAATAAATAAATAAATAAATAAATAAATAAATCAAACAAGTAAAGTACTTTGGTCACTTGATTGTCTGGTTTGCTTCCTTGCCGTCATCTCATGGTAGGGTTACTGCTTGAAGGAGTCGGGATGTAAATACGTTCTTGGTTTAGGCTACCAGTAGGCCCGTTACCCTTTTAACGAACACCTAGTGTCATCGCCAATTTTAAGTGGCCCATTTTTCACAGATATTTTGCCTTTTACTCGAAATCTATTCTGTCAAGTCAAGACCGAGTATTTATTAGTATAAAGTTGTATAGTTTTGGTTTTGTGTTTGTAGTAGATATGGGGTGGGCATTTTCAGGTTTCACGAAATAGCGACTAAAATATGTTCGATTCAAATTCATAAGTTGATTTACCCATATTTCCTGTGTTTTGTTTGATGCACAAAATGTGAATACCCCGCCCTTGCCTGCATTATTTGTAGCTATGTAATCTCCACGATGTAGTCTCAACTATGTTGGCCATTCCTCATGTTAGTCTGCACTATTTGTCTAGTTGTCATGTAGTAGGCACCACTGGTCATTTCCATCCTTAGTTTTGGCTATATGTGGCTTAAACAATAGTTAGTTTTCTCAATATATGGTTATTTCCTATTTAGTCTGCACTATATTTGGCTTTCTATTCTTTACTTTCTGTCATTCACGGCTATTCCAAGCTATTCAGCTCTCTCAGTATGTAGTTATTCCCCTATTTAGTCTGCACAGTATTTGTCTTTTCTCATTTTAGTCTCCGTCGTCAGTGGAATCACATTTTATGTGTAATCAATATCCATTATTCTTCAGTAAATATATGTTAAATTTTAATGGTTTACCCTGTATGTTTGTCACAGTGATTCTATTGTTTATTAGATTCGATTATTTACACATCGCCACCATACAGCTGGAACATTGCTGAGTGCGGCGTAAAACTGAACTCACTCACCACACATGTACAGCGAACGCATCTACTACCTCTGTACGAACATTCACTCCCTCTCAAATCTGACACTTCTAGCGTAGCCCCACATTATCTCGACACACACCCTCCCGACACCCTCTCCCACTACACACGCACAAGCAGGAGCAGTATCTGTCTGCGAGTGTGCCGTTACTGTGCTCTCGTCGCCCCAGGCCACACAATCACTAATCGATAATCACTTGACCAGGTATGTATTTGTACTGCCTGACATCGATATTCGGCACTTCCTTTCATGTTTCTAGAATGTCGGTCCTCGAAGTGAACACTTGAGGCTACTAAGCCCCCTCTCATCTCCTCGACAGCTGAGTTTGCAAATCATTGTTACCCGAGTATTGGTGTAGAAGTAGCGGAGGGAGTCTGACCCGCTGTAGAGTACAGGTGGTGGTACGACCTCTGAGGTCCGTTACTACAGTGCAATACTCCAGCTACCAATACACAGGTGTTAGAGGAGGGATTAGAAGGAAGGTAATCTTTGTAAAAACTCTTCACTCCAACTTACAAGTGGGGCTGAAATAAATAGGCTTAGCTGCTTTCTTCTGAGACGTTATCGGGCGTACACTCGTAAAGTGGCCTGCTGCAATGTTAATCAACAGGTCTGTTGTGTATCTGTGATACCACCAGTGTCTGATGCCCAAGTAGGAGAGAGCCTCCACAACTACGAATTTACAGTCAGGTTTGGGCAGAGTGTACATAACAGCAATTCAGAAGCAGTCAAGTGTCAGGAGTTGGGAGCCTAAAAACAGTTACATCAAGGCACAGTCTACTGTGTGAGTAGGCGAGAGCATAGGAACAGCTGAGGTACAGTCTACAGTCAGTTATGTGGTGAGTGTACACAACAGTTCAGGAACAGTCTACTGTCTGAGTAGGGGAAAGCCTACTCAACAACAGTCCAAGAACAGTTCGGGAACAGTCTATTGTGTTAGAAGGGGACAGCCTACTTAACAACAGTCCAGGAACAGTTCAGAAACAGTCTTCTGTCAGGATGGTGGTGAGTTTTCACATACGAAAGAACAATTCATGAACAGTCTGTTGTGAGGATGGTAGGGGTCTACGCAACAGTCCAGGAACAGTGTACGAGAGAGCTTACACAACAGTTCAGCGACTACCGTATGAATAGGGGAGAGCAGAAACACAAACAGTTCAGGGACCAATGTCTGAGTAGGGGAGAGCCACAACAACAACAGTTCAGGAACAGTCTATTGTTTGAGGGGGTGAGAGCATGCACCACAACCGTTCAAGATCAATAGGGGACAGCCTGCACAAAAACAGTTCAGTGATAGTCTACTGCTTGAGTAGAGGAATACCCGCACAACAACAGTTCAGGGACGGTCGGCGGTCTCATTAGGGGAGAGCTTACGCAACAACAGCTCAGGAGCAGTCTGCTCTCAGGATGGCTGAGAGTCTACACAACAGCAGTTCAGGAACAGTCTACTTTCAGGATGATGGGGCGTCTAGGCACTGGTTCAGGAACAGTCTACTTTCAGGATGATGGAGAGTCTAGACAACAGTTTAGGAACAGTGTACCTGTCTGAGTAGGGGAGAGTCTGCACAACAACAAAAATTCCAAGAAATATGTTTAGTGGGGTTCATATGGGTGATGTAGTGCAATGTGTGACTTTGGTCTGCAAGTGGGTGATGTCATCCATACATATCAGACGATATTTATCAGACAAGGTGATTGACATCAAAATGTATCCAGTATCCAGTAAATAAACGTGTTAAACATCCCATTTACGTGTACCCAGCACGTGATTGCACTGCATTATGGTCAGAGGATACACTGATGAGGAAGGAACCTCGTGCATACCAGAGTCGGTCAAAAAGTAATCGGCCTCACCTGGAAAATAGTACAAGTGAAGCTGTTTTTATACAGTGGAAGCTGTCTAAACCGGCACTCACTAGGACTTGATAAATAATGTTGCTTAGACAATGTGTCGGATTATAGAGCTGATGATATATGTACAAGCCACGGATGGGACTGAGATTTTATGCCGGTGTTGACAACTTGCCGGATTGAATAGGTATCTGATTTGACAGATTCCACTGTATTTTATTTATCTACATACCATCTGTCAACCTCCAGCAAATTGGATATGCCCCGTTCAAGCCTCACTATTCCCATTTTGTGTTACTTTTTTATGTTAGTAACCCCTATGTGTTGTGATGACTATCTCTGATGACTATTTTCACACATATGTGAAATGTTGGAGATGGCTTTGCTAATGATTCTTTCAAAATAAAATGGAAGCTTTTCAAACATTGTACATGCAGAATTTACTTAGGCTGACTTCTTTTGGACGACCCTCGTATGAACCCCCCAAGAAGTGACATTGTCCAAACCACAACATCTGATTCATAGGATATATATACAATCTTCGGGTTCCATTGCTTCTTGTGTTCTTTTCATTTATTGTTGCAATGAAGTGCATCTGTGTGGCGCAAACGAGTAAGACACATGCATAGTATTGGAAGATTACTAAGGACCAAGCTTCGATCATCCAACAGATAAGAATGAAGTGTCCCTGTACACAATGATCGGATAGCCTCTATAGAACCTCTCAGAACAATGTACACGAGGTGATTGAAAACCTGTGTTTGGACGTAACGTAACAGAGGCGGTGCTCATGACTGTTAAACAATACTTGATACTGAGGATAGTCGTTCCACGACTGAAGCATTAAACAAATGCATAGGCATGCTTGGAAGAGGGTTACGACAAGATCCCGTGCAAGCATGATTAATGTCAGGGTAATTGTGATCAGCCGGCATCGTACAGAAACCAGTTTTTTTTTATCAGCAGCCCAGTGATATGCAAGTGGCCGACAGCGATGAACCACACACCGGCCGGACTGGTTTCTCCTGGTTGTGGTTAGACGTTATTGTGTCGTGACTACCAGCACATTCTGAAATGCAGTCGCCTTTCACTGACCGATGCCAGGTATATGGCGGCGGTTTCGGTAAAATAATCGATCCTGGACCAGACAGTCTAAAGATCACAAACATGAGGATCGATCTACGCAAATTGGATAGGATGACGTTTCAACCAAGTCAGAGAGTCTGACCATCCGATCGTATTTCCAACTTACAAGCAGGAAATGCTGAAGATCAATTCTAACCCGGATCTTTAGGGGTGGGATTGAAGCTGCTGCATTGATTCAGCAAAACCTTTATACAAACGTTTCATTTTGCGGTGTTTCCCCTAGACACAAAACTTTAGCTGTCATCATGAGGCACATGTCATTGTGTTCCCAATTTCGCAGATCGATGCTCATGTTGTTGATCACTGGTTTGTCTGGTTCAGAATTGGTTATTGCACATTATTGAGGAAAGGGGCTGCACACTTCAAACTTTTTAACAAATGCTCAGGACAAAAGGTGTGTGTGTGTGTGTGTGTGTGTGTGTGTGTGTGTGTGTGTGGTGTTGGTGTGGGGGTGGATGGGTGGGGGGAGGGAGGGTGTTGTGGGGATGGTGGGAGCAACCCCTGAACTTCCCCTCTGGATCCACCTATGTGTCTGTCAGTCAACCCGACCTTAGTCGAATCGTACAACACAAAGCATGGGTCGCTGCAGATCAATCTTAATACAGATCTTCCCGTGTCTTAAACGTCAGGGAATGATTCTGGTTTGGGCCGGCATCTTCTATCTCCCCTTTACTACCACGCGTACAGCACTCTGTTCCCCTGGTACAAAGCTTAATCAATTATCATGGAAGCAAAAGAAAACAGCAGTAATGTCGATGACAGAATATACATCATTCACAAGGAATATTAAACTCACAGATGCAAAAACCAACAAAATGGTACGAACATGTGGACATAATGTTCATAAAACTTCGACTCCTGTTTTCTGTAAACTACTCGCAATAAACGTACTCGCCACCTGTAATGCTAACACACCAGCTGCCATAAATGCACCTGAGTGAAATATGTTGACAGAAATACAATTGAAGAGTACAATGCCAATATAACTGTCGTATAACTCGTCCATTGACATCCATGCCTGTGCTTGTACTCAGACAACCCCTAACATCAAGTATAAATATATAAGGTGTAGCCTAGTGGTTGAAGTGCTCGCTCGTCACACCGAAGCCACGGGTTCGAATTACCACATTGGTATAATGTGTGAAGCCCATTGTTCCTAAAAGTAATCTCATTCACTCACTCACTTGGTTTGGTTAGGAAGGATGCGTCACAGCACCCAACTGCCTTTTGCTATTGGCGACTAAATCGGGAACCGGAGGTACCTCAGTTGTTCATATCAATCCCCAAATGGATCAGATGTTTATAAGGAAGTACCCATATACGTAGATCGCTGTTCATAATATCTTGTGTGGTCGATTATTTACAAACACTTGGTATGAAAATGATGATACTTTTTCTCCTTCATGAACGGAATGCATAAGAGAGAATTGCAAACAAAAACATACGACTGTGTCCATGCACACATACTAGTATGCCATTTGTAGGACGACATTTAGAGCACGATGTCTTAAAAGACAGAAAAGCTCTTAATAGGACCATCTGCAAGACAGAAGAAATGTAGTACCAAGAAGCTTCACATTGGCTAATCTGCAGTGAATGCTTCAACTTCACCGAGGAACTTGGGTGTTCATGTTGACTGCAATATTTCTAAGGAGTGTCGCGTTTGACGGTTAATATTGCTATTTCCTTCTGTGACACATTGGATCCATCCGCCATCTGGTGATACAAGATGCAACCACGTGTCTTATGAGAACTTTAATCTTCTCTCGGCTAGATTATTGTAACATTTTATTGTTCCGAGTTTCTAACGAGTTGATCAAGATGCATAACATTGCAGTCCGCATTCTCCAGTCTCTCCACTGACTTCATATCCCTACATGTATTAAATGCAAAATACTCACACTCACTTAAAGGTCACATGCAACGTAAAACACAACTTTGCAGATTATGGTACCTTTCGGTATGCACTTACCGAAACAAATCATCAAAAATGCCAATTCAACCTATAAAGTTGAAAAAAACGCGATGAAAAAAAAGCCCGCGAAATCGGAGTTCAAACGTTTCACTAAATTCCCCCCAGCGCTGGGGGGAAAACTGGTTTCAACAGCTGTGCTGCGCTGCGTCCATGACGCATGCGCAGTGAATAGGTTCGCGGAGCTTGCAACAGCATGCATGCCCAGCGTCTGAGGTCATGAGCAGGAGTCTAATCTTGGTTGTGTACACAAACAAGTAAATAATCTACTCGTTACGTAAAACAACTTGTTGATTGTGGTAAGCAGTCACTGTCACAGAGAAAGCTCAGTGTCTGGTTTATTTACACCTATATGTCTGTCTGCCTGTCTGCTAAAGACAACATGCAATACACAGCTTCAATCATTGACCACGTGCAATTTGAACTTAACACCTATCAGACAATACGACATAAAGAAAATAAGTTGATTTATGACTCGTGCACCCGAGTCCCGTGTCTGCCACATTATGTAATTAGGCACGTGTGATACACATGACATGTTTTTATGTCTGTGGGTTGCAAACAAACTACATTCATTTTTTCGGATGACTGGATCTGAAGGAAACTGGTGCAAACTCTTGTCAGTTTTAAGTCCTGCTTTGTACTTGGACGAATGACAGATTCCAGCCACGCAGTAGTTTACCATCTCTACTGACATGATTTTTATTGGATCGAGCACAAATTCAGAGAACATGTATTTTCCAAACCCAACATCTCTATATACGTTCTTAATGGATAACGACTTCTTTTCGTGTATATGATTTTGTTTGACAACAGTATATGAATCCATACTGAAACGACGCAACAAGCACACAAAAAGAAGTTGTTATCCATAAAGAATCTTACTTTCTTGTGACTGGCTATACTTCTAAAATGCCAATCAAAAAGATCATCTTTCTGTACACACAATGAACCCTCAGCATATAAGCAAATGAAACAGCCAATCGGAAGCCGTTGTTACACTTGAGTGCATATCCACCAGCTGTGACTGGGTTCGGTCTCCCGAGGGCTTCGTTTCGGGGGAAGTAAGCCCAAGTACAAAATATTGCACTTTTGAATCGCGATTGTACGCTTATAATTGCGTTTATTTGCTTTTTTAAAAGCAGAAATGTATATTATATGTCATGAATAAGTGATAAATGTGTTTTAATTATGTTTGATTTTTTGGTTGCATGTGACCTTTAACCGGCAACTCACAAACCTAGCACATGCCAATCTTCAAGATCTCATCACGCTGTCCAGCCCTTCCAGAAGTCTCTTGGGTGGTGGTTAGAAATAAAACGTGGTTAAAGCGTTCGCTTGTCAAGTCTTTTTCTTACATAGGTACAAAGTGTGAAGTCCATGCCTGGTGTCCTCCGCCGTGATATTGCTGGTATATTGGCAAAAAATACGTACTTTCTTACGCCAGACGTCTCCCACGATCGGTTTCTCCTGCTTGTGCCTTCTTATAAACTCAAATCGTTTGGTGCCAAGTCCTTCCAGCATGCTACTTCTTGTAACTCTCTACCTCTTGACCTAAAACTAGTACCGCCTCTGCCACTCTTCCAAAAACAGATGAAACAATCTTTCATCTCACAAACTCTTTTTTTCTTCTATATGAACTGTGACTTGAGCAATGTCCTTGTGTGGTGGACTCCAGCGCTGTATACGTTACAGAATTAGATATGAGATTTGCTGTTATTATCAGTATTATCAAAAGAAACTTTGTCAAGATCTTCGTATAGTTCACTGGCCAGTTTAGATTCCTTTTTTGTGTGTCACCACTGATGTGTCTCGGTCATCACTTGTTTGTTGTTGCTATTTTGCCGTTAACGCCTATTACATCTGGGTTTTTTAAATTCGACAAACATTTTCCAGTGTTATTTACTCCTGTAATCAATACGATTTTAGCGTTCCTTAACCCTTGTAGCCCTTAACCCAGGCACTCAATGAACCCTTGTATCATTTAATCCTGATATCATTTAACCCTAGCATCCATTAACCCAGTTATTCTTTATGTCTAGCATACCTCATTCCAGGTATTATTTAGCCCAAGTATCCCTTAACCCTGGCATTCCTTAACCCTAGTATCTCGTAATCCGGGTATTCTTTAACCCAAGTGTCACTTAACACAGGTATTTCATAACCCAAGTATTGACGAGCTTCCCTAATCCAGATGTTCCTTATTTCAAGTATTCCTTAATCCAAGGTATCTCTTACACTCTTAGACCTTAACCCTGCTATTGTTTTACCTATGTATCACTTAACCCACGTATTACTTAGCCCAAATATTCCCTAAACTATGTATTCCTAACTCAGGTGTTTTTTAACCCAATTATCACTTAACCCAGGCATTCCTTAGCCCAAACATTCTTTAAAGTAGGTATTCCTAACTAAGGTGTTCCTTATCCCAATTATCACTTAACCTTGGTATTCCTCAACCCAAGTATTCCTTAAACCAAGTATCCCTAACTCAGGTGTTCCTTAACCGGCAGATATCTAACTCATACAGAAATTTTGCGACAGGCGTCACATCGATATTTTAAAGAGAAGTTATGAGGGAGTGACATAGGGGTACAATAGGTGCGAGGAAGGGTCACAGGCTCCCTCTGATGACTGGTAGGGGGTGGGAGGATTAAATACGTACGAGGGGGAAGCTACAATATACACAGGAAGAGGGAGGATAGATGGAGATACATCAAAGCCGTTTGAGAGAATAAGAGATATCGTTCTGCAGATGAGCGCTCCAATATGACTAAGCCTGTCTCATACAAACACAGTGCAAACACGCCATTGACTATCTCATTTCATATCCAATAAGCTCACAGCTCAATCATGCCTCGCAGTGCGCAGGTATAAAGACAGGCTTTAACGGTATTACCATCAGAATCCGTCCTTACAACAGTAAAAAGATAGATCTTGGAGCAATGCCTTTATTTCTTGCCACCAACACCTAGTGTTTAAACACTGGGGTAAGACAGGGGTCACGAATATGTCTGGTATTCTTTACCTTTTGTCCTTGGAGCAGGCTAACCTAATCAAGTCTGTTGAAATAAATGAGTACTTGAATAAGAAATAAAGAATAAAGAATATTATATTCTTGAATAAGAATAAAGCAAGACTAAGAAATAATGTCACACTATTTTTACAAAAAATGTACCTCATACATAATGTTTTCAACGGTCTGTTAAAGCACAACAAGGAAAGATACTGCACTTTTGGCCTTGAACTGGAGTAAGCCAAACTAATAAATTTTGTTGAAATATATGGCTATTTGTGTAAACATGACAAAGTAATAATTTCCCATTATTTTTACCAAACTGTCTCACCCAAAATGTTTTCAATAAGTTTTTAATGCTACAAAAAAAAAAAGAAAAGAAAGAAAGAAACTCCAAAATATATTTAGGAGAAACCCAAGAAACAAAGAAAGGTATATTGTACCCCATAATTTCGTCAGTCGGCGCTGCTGAATCGTCATTCTACAGTCTTGGATGCTGCCAGAGTGTTTGATGGCACCTCGACCAGATATATAAATTGTTTATCAAGATATCAATCACATCGTAAGCCCTCATCGTCCCCAGTTTACCTCTTGTAGCTCCTCTCTTTAAAGCATAATTGATTGAAACCTCTGGCAAATAACCATATCGAATTACAAGGCTGCGTTTATAGTTAAACTGTCCGATTGCTCGCTTGATTCTTGTTGCTGGCGGGACCGCGTTTCTACATTGCTTATCACGTAGGTGATAGGCAGGTCACGTGATCAGGCCAAGGGTCGGATACAGTGTGGTCCTCTTTTATGGCGGAGTGACACAAGCATGTGAACACGCCCTCTCCAGCGGATCTCGCACTCCACAACACATAGTGCATCAAGAATGAAGTATTCTGGTCTCGGTTTCATTTACGTCTGTTTATTAACACCTAATAGCAAGATCAATTCTAGCGACCACGAACACAAGGAAAACCGGCAGACTATACTATCAAAATTCCTGTAAGAAATCCTTGTTTTCAGGTGTTGACCCTATGTTCGCTATGGCGGGTGTCGTGGTTTTTTTTTTATTGAAAAGTATATTTTAATTTCTTTCAAAGTCAGGATTAATTGGTTACTCCATATTCAAGTGAGATTTCGCTGGTTGAAAAGGTGAAGGTGAAGCTGGCGAAGTTCTACTCTGATAAATAACTCCTATATGGGTACAATGTGTTAAACACATTTCATGTGTCCGTCGTCGTCATTTTGCTGGAGCACTGAAAAAGATTGATAAAAAAATAATAAAAAGATATAAAATAAATAAATAAATAAATAAAAAGCTGACAAAAAACAAACAAACAAAAAAACAAAACAAAAAACGGCGTAAAACTAAACTCACTCAGACTTACTCAATACCAACTAGCCTATCAACGGTTATGTTCTGAATTTCAGCATTGTAGATAGAAGACAACACAAGCAAAAACCACTAACAGCTTCGTATGATACCGTACCAAGGCTTCATGTATAAAACAGTAGTAATCACGCATGATGATGGAAGACTTCATCATCATAATAATAATACACATGCTTGGCCATCAGCTGATGACGCAAGGATGACCGAGTTCGCCTTCGTCAGGAACAATGGAGCAATGCCAGGTGGAGGATACCAAATCGGACTTCAGGCAAGAACCTATGCGGGAATCAAACTCGAACCTTCGGTTTGACGAGTGAACGCATAAACCACTTGGCTACGAAGGCTAATAAAAAGCTGTGATCAAGATCTACTTATACTAACTGATCAGAAAACAAAGGTGACCAATGTGAGATCACCATCTGAACATATGCTATACCCTGAATACTAACCCAACACCGCAGTCCCGTTTGATCATACAACCCACACAGTAATCCAACACCAACATGACGAATGCAGTCTGTCCCCCTCCCCTCCCCCCACAGCAACCCCGCCCTGGACTGCCCCTATCCGAGGAAGGCCGGACACCTTCACGGCTTTATGTCCCAAGAGCTTTTGATCCGACTTCAAATCGCATAGTACATAAAATTGTGGCAATGAAACGTGGCTATTAAGGGTGGAAGAAGCTTGTAAACTCTCGTTAACGCTGCCTTTATTCTGGGTAGAGCGACGACAGTCACGGCTCTGTGTCTGCGCCACCATCAAAGCCTACTCTCACCTCCGCTTTGAAGTCGCTTCTCTATCCTCAGTTAGAGCATATACAATAGCTTCACTTTATTGCCTGATAGAGGATATAGGCACGCGTAAGTGTATCCCTGTCGCCAATTTAGAGATGAAATGGGCTTTTATACAAGCTGAAATGAAACACAAAATATGTAATATTCCGTGGACTAGGGTTTCCGTCATCTAGTGCATAAGGTGGGAGACCGTGCGGACCGACCACAGCCAACTGACAATCCTAAGCTGCTGCTAATCCCGTCTTTTGTAGATCCTCAGAGGACTGAACACTTCAATTTCATGTCCGGGACATCGCTGACGATGATATGGTGGAAGATGGTTCTTGAAGTCCCCGTGTCATTGGTACTGACAGCTTCCGTCGCAGCCCATTCACATAGGGTGGATGGGCAGTTAGGGTAGGGTAGTGTGACATATGTCACTCGCAGGAGAAGGGTTTGGATGACATCATTCATTGTGTAACGAGGAAAAGAAGTTACAGTGCTATGGTGGTTCCGTAGAGAGATAGTGATATGACGTGGTGAGTGAGTTTAGTTTTACGCCACACTCAGCAGTATGAAAGTATATGGCTGGGGCCTGTAAATAAACAAGCTTGGACCGGATAATCCAGTGAGCATAGATGTATGTAATCGAGATATGATGATTTGTGCCAACCACCTGTGACACTCGATCCCGTTAGTCGACTCAGCAAGGGTTGCTGAAGACCAACTCTGATATGACGAACTACAGCAGACGTGTTGGCGATATGACTTGGTACAGCATAATGGTGCCATTTTCATGACATGGGTTGTGTTAATCCAACTCTAAGCGTCAGTACCGAAACTTGCGTATTGGGTTTACCGTGACCTTTGTATTATTCCGCGCAATGGGTGTATCACACATGCCTGACGTCATCAATGAAGTTCGATCACCCACAAAACAAACCGAATAATTTTTGGCGCCAGACAACCTCCATTAATAGCAATGGTGTTTCAGTGATTTGATTTGGGACACTCTTTTAAGATCAAACCGTTGAAAATTAATTTATTGAAAATTCATAAATTTTAAGGACAAGTTCAAACGCCTATTCTGTCTCATAGTCCCTGAACCACGTTAACTGGATTAAATGAAGTCAAAACTATCACAGATTCTGAATCTTCCATCTAAATGGGATCCTTTTTCAACTTTAATGGGTTTTAATGGTTTCTTAGTTACATGTATTCATAGACTAAGCGTAGCTCTAGCGTATTCGGTATTGCACGGATGTGCAGTTATCGTCATATTACGAAATATAAAGTCGTTTCGAGTTTCCCATTGGCTCGTCTTGGCCGTTGTATCTAAAGTGTCTAGTCCATTGTTTCTCTTAACAAGGAGTTCCTTTTGAGAGAATAAAAAAATCTTTACCTCTTTACCAAAATAAGGTCAAGGTTATGTTGAACGTTTACTTTCCTTTTCACGACTATTTGCAGTTTGGGCACAATCCTAATCAGTGCATAATGGAAATAGATAGTAGCACACTCCTGACATAAGAGATGACCATGTTATCGGATGACCAAGCGTGGTTACGTAGCTGACTGAGTGCATCTACGACGCGGGACGTTGTTCATGCCATCAGGCAGTGGTTTGTTAGGCCACACTGTACGGGTGTGATGTTGCTTGAATGTTAATACGGTGTTATCAATAGCACTACAATCAGTCGGTGTCTTTCGCTCATCGTGTTCTAAATGTATTTACTGCCACAATGGTGTAAACTATAGGACACCTGTCCGGGAAGCGGAAGGTCGGTGGTTCAATCCTCGGTTGCGTCGTGCCAAATGATTATAAACCACAGGATTTGATATTGCTCTCTTGTGCTCGGCAAGATGGGATATCTCATAGACCTTGAGTCCACATACTGCGTCTTGAAGTGCTGGCTGTGTTAAAGTGAAGTGATTGACTTGCAAGATCGACACTAGTCTAGACTACAAATTCACACATACACGCACTCACGCAAGCACGCAGTACAAGATGTCCAAGAAACCCAAAAAGTCCAAAAAGACCAAGAAGTCCAAGAAATCCAAGACGTCCAAGATATCCAAGGTGCCCAGGAAATCCAAGATGTCCAAGAAATCCAAGATGTTCAAGATGTCCAAGAAGTCTAAGATATCCAAGAAGTCCGAGATATCGAAGAAAACCAAGATGTTCAAGATGCCCAAGATGTCCAAGATACCAAGATGTTCAAGATGTCCAAGAAGTCCAAGAAGTCCAAGAAATCCAAGATGTCGAAGAAATCCAAGATGTCCAAGAAATCCAAGATGTTCAAGATGTCAAGGAAGTCCAAGATGTCTAAGAAGTCCGAGATGTCGAAGAAATCCAAGATGTCCCAGATGCCAAGATCTTCAAGATGTCCAAGAAGTCCAAGAAATCCAAGAAGTCCAAGATGTCCAAGAAGTCCGAGATGTCGAAGAAATTCAAGATGTCCAAGATGCCAAGATCTTCAAGATGTCCAAGAAGTCCAAGAAATCCAAGATGTCCAAGAAGCCCAAGATGTCCAAGATGCCAAGATGTTCAAGTCCAAGAGTGCAAATGTCATCTTCTCGTTGCTTATCCAGGTCCTATATGTCACACTGAGATCATGAAACAGTTGACAGGATATAGCTTACCCTCGGGTACAATTGTAATTTAGAGGTTTGTGAACAATCCATCTTCACATTCCTTATCCAGGTCCTATATATTACATTAAAACAATGAAACAATTGACGAAGTATGGCTCGGCCCCTTTATTCAGAGTACACATGTGATTGAGTGCACGAGGCTTATGGCCAATCCATCCTCTCGTTCCTTATTCAGGTCCTGTATGTCACACAGACATCGTGAAACAATTGACGAGGTAAAGCTTATCTCCTTCAGGCAGAGTACACATGTAATTTAGGGGTTTAAGATCAATTCATTCCATATGCAGGCCACATATGTCACACTGAGAACATTTGGAAAAGTAATATGCATTTACTTCAAATCCAGATTCACTAAATTTACTAAATTCAGATTAATTATAGTACTGTTTGAATTAAAATTAATTTCAATTAAATGCCCCGTATCTGTATGTTTCTCCAACCAAACGCAAGGTAAAAGACGACAAAGGTATACTGTAGAAATTAGAAGACACAATAGCAACAACAGATAAAAACCCATCTGTAGTCTTTTTTGTGGATCATCGCTGTGTTTAAATGTCCAAACCTATGTGTGTGTCTTCCCGATACAGGCACGAACATTCGGTGGACCTCACACAAATCTCTTTCTTAGAAAAACATGTCGGACACAATCTAAATATTTCTTATTCCATTTCGTCAAATAACCCGTTGACCTGACACACAACTTAAGTCTATCGGTGTATTTATAACAAGTGATGATGAACATCTCCTTGACAATGCAACCACCATTCCAACCACACATACCCCTCCACTAGAGAGTCTACCTTTGCATGCCCTAGAAGTCAGCCTCCCCACCCACCATCCACAGTCTCACCCCCAACCACCACTTCATACAGACATATGGCAGACTTCCTGGTCTAATATATCATTTCACGTTGAATATGTTGCAAAATTCAGAAAGGTGTCTAAACCACGACAAATATGTTTAGTGTGTGGGTTGTGTTGGCTATTTGAGCAGGTGAGCAGAGCGTCTTCCAGAGGCCCCGCCCTCCGTGGCTAATTGCACAGGCTTGCATAATGAGATGTGCTACAGGACGGAATTTGCGGGGTTTTCTGAAGAAGTTAAACACCCGGGACCTGAAGAGCTCGTAATAACATTTACCTAGGCACGAGTGAGAGCTGGGCCCTCTGTCAGCATTCACGTTCGAAAAATACTCTCTTGCACGAGGAGGCAAATTGGAGAGCCAGGAACAAAGGGTGGAGAGAGGGAGATTTGAACTATGGGAGGTGCGTGCCCCCGTGAGGACAAGACCCCGGGGGTGGTGAGGGGAGGGGGGTCTGAGTGCTCCTTCTTTCAGACATCAGTACACACCAGAACACAAGAGGTGACAATCTCGTGATTAAGACATCATAATACTGCTACGCGTAGTTCTGGTCCAGGGAGACTGTACATCTGTCCCCTGTTTTGCCTCAAGCCAGGATGCGGCTGGGCTTGGGGGTGATGACAGTCACTCTCTTCGCTGCTCCTTACGATCTGACACGCGGTCTTCAACACTTGCACTTTATGTGGTTCAGACGTCGTAAATACGACACAATTGGGTAACACGTGACAGACAAATGATACACGATGCTAATGGATGTCTGCGGTCCTGTCATGGCCGAATTGTCCGCAAAACAGAAGAGTTTAGTCCAGGTTCAACATAACACTAGTATGGCGAAACGTTTTTTGACAATAATATGTGTACTCCCCAGGAAGCGGAAAATGAAATTAAATGTACAATTGTGTGTTGACATATGTAACACTACTCCACTCTGAGACTGGCCTTGTTTTCGACGGGTATTGTTATCATTATTACTATACATTTATATACCGCACTTACCTACGTACAGGTATGTGCTCTAATGACATATGTCAGTATGCTTTCCAAGTATCTGTTCTCAACTCCCTGGGGAAAGTACAACTACAGGCAGCTACCTATGACCACCTAGACGCGTTAACATTTAACACTGAGTGAACAAAGGCACATTTAATCTTGACAAAGGTGACATCACATTTTGACCGTTGTGTTTCGTTAGTATTATAATTACCATTATTATCGTCAGGAAATATGGCCGGAAACGTAAATAAGAATAAATAAAGGAATAAATGTTGTTACTAAATCAGTAACAAATTGTAACAGAAATATAAATATTTCGGTCACTTGGAAGCAATCTCTAAATTAATTTTTAATGCATTCCATGGAACCACCTTGCTTCGTGAACAAAAACGTCATGTATAAATGAACAAACGTCAAGCTGACCTGGGTTTTTTATTAGTGTGGAAATGTAGAGGCATTTTTAATCAGATCACGACACATATTTCTGAAGAGGCGTGACAAAACTTAAGATAAGAGTGTATGTATTATTTATCGTCTGAAGAAAACATCAGAGCGGACGGGTGATGGAAAACAGCAAAATGTACTGACAACCTATTACAACTTGCCGGATTGGATAGATGCCGGTTTTGTCAACTTCCACTGTAATTGTATCCGTTATGTATGAA
This sequence comes from Haliotis asinina, assembly GCF_037392515.1. Classification (NCBI taxonomy): domain Eukaryota; kingdom Metazoa; phylum Mollusca; class Gastropoda; order Lepetellida; family Haliotidae; genus Haliotis; species Haliotis asinina. The sequence continues at coordinate 37,627,151 of NC_090285.1, forward strand.
GGAACCAAACTATAACGAGTGACACATTTTCCTGTTCTCCCAACACTGACGGGAGAGGAGGCCAAGAAGTCCAAGGTACCACAATTTCAAATTACGTCCCTTATTCTGGTACGGATCGGTTGGTCGTGGTTTCGAATCCGAGATCATGCATCATTACTATTTACATAACAGCACTAAGCCCATGCTCGTGTGTATGGCGACTCCCTAGCAAATATAGAGTACACAATCCATACTATATATAAATGTGTATAATTATATAATTTAGGACAAAACTCACTGCTGAATCCGACATGTTTCCTGCGTGTCAGTAGGGGTCATCATGTGTGGTGTGTGATGCTGTATGTGTCGCTCTAAATTAAAACTGATAGAAAAATTCCATGATTTATTTGAAGGACCGACTGATGTTTCGAGACGTAACACACGATAACAAATACTGATGTAATACCAAATTGCAATTTATTATACATTCTCTGGACAATTTCAATCAATCGGTATGCGCACACAAATATGAACATTCACCAACCACGAGTTTATTGACAAAAATTCAGTCAGCACCGCATCAAGAGGCTTAACACGTTCTATGCCAAATGAATGCCTCTACCCAGTCATTTAAATATTAAAGATTTGTTTGTTGAAAATTATTATAACAGGTTGAATGTGATCAAACCATTTTCAAATCTCAAGTCACAAGAAAGATATCAAAATCTGTATCGTCACCCCAGCGATGAAGCGCTTTATACCTGCATAACGATCGAAGATTATCCCTCGTTTAGTTGCAAAACTCTCCCATATCGATTGCAGAATTTTAAGGTAATATCCACAAGGCTCGTGTAAACCAAACATAACTGTGACGTCACGTGATAACAAAGAGATATCATGCGAACCTTTCCTTTAGTCTGCCAGGATTTGATGCACAAGTTGCTGAGATGTGAGTATGCTTTTATCCAACGGTTACATTTCCCACTGGACATGAACTATTAAAATGTCGCATTTAGGGACCGTCCATATTGTATGGCAGGAGGGGGTGAAGCGTGTACAATGTGAAAGGCCCCTCCTAAAATGCATGCACAAAGTAAGTGATCCCCCTGAATACCATGTAGAAAATCAATGACCCCTCTAATTTCTCATATTTTTAAGCGTACATTTTTAATTTTGTTAGAAACAAAATTGCTGACCCCTCTAGTCCGTGCGAACAAAATTACTGACGACAAGTTTGTTGTAAAAGGTGACTAACGGGATTGGGTGGTCGAGGTCGCTGACTTAGTGACACATGTCATCGGTTCCCAGTTGCGTACATTGATGCTCATGATGTTGACCACTGGATTGTCTGGTCCAGACACGATTATTTGCAAACCGCGGTTAATTAGCTGTAATATAGTCTGGCGTTAAGTCAATCAATCAATATACTTTTGCCCTCACCAACTTGAACCACTTGAGCACAATGGCTGTGATTTGTCTTGTGAAAAAAACTGAAATTCGATTTCACAGTCTAGGTCAAAATTATATGTGACAAGAACCAAACTAACACATCGTATGCGGTATTAGGATAATCATTAACTGCTAGTCCAATAACCATCATAAAATGTGATTTGACAGACAGGTTTTGAATAACATAAATAATCGTCCGGGGAACCCCGCGCGCTTCGCGTGTAATACCCCTTTAATACCATATCGTCGAAGTGGATCAGTAATACACAGAAAGTGAATGGCTGTTCACTGACACACAGAGAATTGGGTCACTGATATTTTTTTTATTTATTTCCATGACTGTTATTTCTGTTCATTCTTTCTCAGCCTAATTATAACTTGCCATTAGGTATCAAACGATACCTTATTCACATTCTTCGCTTACACAAACAGGGTGTATTTCATCGGAAAGTGAGAATTCACACTTTCACCCTCGTCTCCTGTTGAATTATAATTCAATATTTTAAATAATTCACTTAATCACGACAAGTTTGGGATCGAAAAGAATCTGATAGCCGAGGAAGGAGTCTTAATTTGGCACGCTTAAGCTGCAAAACATCATAATAAAAGTAACGTTAGAAAAAGATTTGTAACATTTTCGTTCATTTTTTACTCTATGCAGTTTCTAACTGTAATAAAAAATACTACCTTGTTACTCGATTTAAATGCAATAGGGTTTTTTTATCACAAATGCATTAAATTCATTTCCTGAAATGAAAACTACAACAGACACAATCTACGATATAATTCGTGAGAATTGCTTAGGAAGACATATAGCATGTATTCTGAACAAACATAGCATGGATGCACTTCACAGTACCAACTTTTCATGAAGGTATTTAACATACTTTTCTCTGACGCTGGATGTGGAATCTCCCTTTGCACTAAACATTTACTGGTAAATCATATATATCTGCGGTTTGCTCCATACCCCGCCGCTTGTAAACCTGTCTCCTATAATTTATTTCTCATATGATAACTATGGTTGAATAACGTGAGCAGGTTGTCACCTTCGCTGTAGACACAATGGACCAGCAGTTGTCACCTTCCCTGTAGACACAATGGACCAGCAGTTTTGGAGCCGATGAGGTGGGATGATGTGAAGAGCGGTTCCTGAGTAACGTGTCAACAAAATATGCTGGATAAAATAAGTTAGGGATACTCGTATTTTTATGACTGATATTTCATCAGCATGTCAATAAATAAATGCATCATTATTCATAATTTTAAAATTTATAAATATCCATAACTATTTTTATCCAGTATATTAACAGTTTAGAGAAATAAATTCACTATTGTGAAATCATTAATTTAGAAGTTAAAGCAAATATATATCATCATAATTCTAAAATTCTAAGATTTTATATAAGTGTATACAAGTATATATGTCTCAGTTTGCAACATTTCGTCAACTGTGAACGAAACTTCTGATATGAGAAAATACGACCAAAATATTTGTCAGGATAAATTCGCGTGATTATTTAAGAAAATCCTTTTTAGTGGCGTAATCATCTCCCAAAAAATAATGTTTAGATTTTTAATTGAAAAAAAAATCAAGAGAATCCGTCGGTTTCCCAGTCGTTCGGACTGGCTGTATGAGTTCCATCCTCATCAAAGATGCTGACACAGTGCACCTGCAGGTGCGTGCATGGATGGAGGGGGAACATTAGCGTGACGCCTGAGAAATGAAAACAAAGTCACCGGTTAAATACAACATATCCAATAGACGAACAAATAGCTATCGCATAACAGAGGATCAAGAAAGAATCGGGTTGCTTCGCCGGCTAAACCATATATTAACGATATCGATCTGTGACAAATATGTGCCATCATTAGATGAATTATGTGTCATAATAACTTACACACTCATGCAAATATTCATATTCATGGCATTCTATTATAACACGTGCAAAAACTCGTTTCAGTTGAGCTGTCGACGAGATCTTGCTCTAAGATGCATACTGGCCCCGCCTCGCGATCAGAGTCAGAACAACAATGTTATCAGGTTAATTTCAGTTAAGGATCTTGTACTTAAAATATCAACAGATTAATTCTAGTTAGTTTTTCTGTACATAAATGTTAAATGTTAATTGTATTTAGGGTTCTTGTACTTAAAGTCTTAACAGGTTAATTTCAGTTTTTCAGTTGGATTCTTGCACTTGCAATGTTAGTTGGTGCACACAGAACAAAAGAATATAGAGCTTTTGACACACCTGTGAATGGGATGTTGGTATTTTCGCAATTGGTACATCACTCTGAACCAATTTGTTTCCTTGTCCGTTTAGTGAAATATGTTTTAAACAAATGTTGTTGTTTTTATACAGCGTTAGTTCATAGACGAGTGTCGAAATGTTCCTATATACATTTGAAACAAACACTAGTTATTGTTTAATGTTTTCTTTCAGGGTTATGGTAGTTAAGATCGCCGAAAGGAACTGCTGAACATGTTTCAACTGATTAATAATCTATAGGTTTATTTTGGAATATCTAATCTTTTACGTTCTCTTCCAAACGTTAATTTATTTATTTCCATCATTTTAATCTTATTCCCTGTTGTTACATTTATGTAAATACACATGTATTAAGATTATGAATGTTTTGTGAACATATGTAACATTCACTTTCATGGTTTGTCTTCAAGAAAATACAATGTATTCGCTGCACAGTTAAACTGTTTCATAAAGTTAACATGTCGTTATTTACCTCATCATAATTTACCTCTTGATATTTCTCCCGTCCCGTGTAAAAAACGACACTCACAGATATCACTATTAACCAATGTGAGTTCAAATTACACCAACCGAGTTAGCGGGAGACAGCGTACATCAACAATAAATGAGAACTTAGTATTTTTAACCGAATTCAGCGGGAAAATGTCCTTTGTGGCGACGTGTCATAGAAGATTAAATTTCCCCATTTCCCTGATTTGTCAAACATAATTCGTGAACGTCCTAGAACATTTACATGTTCGGTTTTTATCATGTTTTATCGGGGGAAAATTAACAATTGTTACGAGATTCGTTGCAACAAAATATTTGAATCACATTATGTAGGGAAAAAACATGGTGACCATCTGCAGACTGGGTTTGAGCATCTCCCTTACCAACTACTGGTGGTATACACCATGGCTGTAACTCACAGAATAAACTACCTCAAAGAATGTGTAAACGGAAACGATTAACAGCAAAGAAAAGATTCAATCCAATTCAAAATTGTCGTAGTACTTTTCGTCCAGAACATTTTGTCATTTTTAGGCACCGGTTATTACAGTTATTAATCCATCTAGCTATATATTTATAATTAATGTAATTTTGCATACACAGCTACCTTTTTCAAACGACGGAGTTTCCGATGTTCTAGTCGGTAGTACTAACCTGTCGAGTAACAGACATTTCACGGCCAGTTCTCCCGGCCATACTGTGCCAAGGGGGACAACACAGAGTTCGCTGCTGTGCTTGCTATATAAGAAGTTACCTCCCCTACAATTCATAGCGTTTGACAGGGTGCATCTGCTGTCATCAGAATGATAAAATCACGTAATGACTAAAGCAGTTGTGGTTTTATGCTAAGTGACGTACAGACACATATCTTGATGCGATGTTTAATTGTTCAGTACGTGACAGCAGTCACAATGCGACAGACGTATGCTGCGTTGATACGATCTTGTGTGTCTGGAACTCTCCATTGTTCAGATGCTTTCATCCCTGGGCGATAATATGGGGAAGTAGACTTCTCTTGGTGTCGTTATCATTAAGGGAGTGGGTTAACCTGCTGTATCCGTTATACTTTTACCTTGATTGTATTTGTGAATCCATGTCTGGTGTCTTCTGTTGTCTGCATATGATGCAGCCGACATTAATGGAGGAATGGTCTGTCATGTTGTCTGCGTGTCATTCCGATGCCTTTGGGGAAGAACCTAGGTCTCCTGTTATCTGCTTGTGGTGGAGTCAGCTTTAATGGAGGAACTTTGGAACCAATATTTTCCAGTTCCATCGAGAACAGTTCTTTCCTGTTATCTGCCGGTGGTGCCGATATCTTTGGGGGAGACGCAGCGTCTCTGAATCGACCCCTCAAAATTACAGTGATTGAGGGCGATATCAATATTCCAGAAGAATCACGGCAAGGGACACTACAAATGGGCTCGAACCCGTTGTTATGCGAACGTTTTGTCATCAAGAACCCTCTTTATCAGTATGAAGCTGGAGATAGATGGATTAACTAATTAATGGCAGGAATTGCTTGAAGTGCTAGTAAAGTAATCGTTGCTGTCTTGGCAATAATGGTAACCAAACTGAAATTACGTACCTTTTTGTGAACGTGTACATGTCAGGTTTAATCGTCTTAGAATAGACACAAGGGGTCGATTCGAGTCAGTGTACACTCTGACTTGCGTTTTTTCAGCTTCACCATCAGAGGGTGATAAACACAGAACGCCTGTTAGCCTCCTGCTTCCGCATTCAAGAACTCAGCTCGGCCTGATATAGGGAATTCAAACATTAGTCTGTGCACTTCTAAGAGCATGAACTTTCTGCCACTAAGTGCATTTTGTGATGTTCATGCTGTTCATCACTAGGTTGCCAGGTCCAGTGTCGGCTATTTACAAACCTGTGCCATAGAGATGGAATATTGTTGAATGCGGTATAAAACTAAACTCACTCGCTATTCTGAACATTCTGGAAATGTTTAGTGACTGAGTGAGTGAGTTTTCTTTACGCCAAATTCAGCAATATTCAAACTGTATGGCGGCAGTCTGTAAATACTGGAGTCTGGACCTGACAGTCCAATGATCAAACGCATGAACATCGATCTACGCAGTTGGGATATCAAGAGAAGTGTTAATCAAGTCAGCGAGCCTGACTATCTGATCCTGTTAGTCGCCTCTTACGACAAGCAGGGATTACTGAAGACTTTCCCCGGACCTTCACGGTGTGTACCGCGTAGATTGTTACTTATGCTATCACCCACTAGTTTACTTGGTCGTAATAAAAAATTCACGGACGACTTCATACATTTCGCAACACTTTCCTGCAATCAGTCAGGCCATTACGACTCTGTGGAATGACAGTTAGGATGCTCGCACATCAAGTGGTTAAATTCATAGATTTGCGTATTGTTGACTGGCAAGCAAGCATGTAAGCTCGGTCCCGTCTCGCATATAATACACGACGGAGCGAAGCGAAGAGGGATTTGCGGCTTTCTGCTTTCCTCTCCATCATATACGTGACGTCACAACAGAGATATGGTAATAATAATAATGACGTCACGCCATCAGGAGCATCTGCGGATCACGTGACGTTATTGTTGTCTATCTGCTTAGATACACAGCCGTATTTAGCTCGCTCTCGCTGTTTTTTCCCCGCGATGCCAGGACAGACTGTACAGATCGTGTTTCAGCTCTACAACCTACCTCCTGGGATAGAGGCCATGATGAGAGCCGATAGTCGGGTTAAAATCGGAGTTCTGGGTTCGATCCCCGAACTTGGCTCATGGAACATCCAGCAAATGTTGACTGCCGGGCCGTCGGACACAGAGCAAGACGTGTGGAAGGTGAAGAGTTATCTTCCCATATCGGCCACCTTCAAGTGGTCTTGGCTGGTGACAACGCATGATGCACAGGTTTTGTACTGGGATCCAGCAAGAAACAGACAGTGAGTTTTCCATACCGTGGTAACGAGCATGTAAGATTCTGGAACCAGGTGCATATGATCTGTGATGCCAGTAAAGGGGCATATTGAAGTTTATGTTAACTCCGTTTAACGAGATCCTTTGGTACAATCATTCCTTCTATTTTAACCATTTCATTTCCAAATACATGTACATCAAACTTTGTATAGATATATGGTCATGTCCTAGAAACGAGGACAACATGTACATAGCACTGATAACAGACGCGTTGAGCCTTGGGTCTAAAACCGTCAGTACATGCCTCTGGACCCAGTGTAGGTGAACACCCAATGTAGGTAAACACCCAATGTAGGTGAACACCGTTTCGTGTAGGCATAACAAACCACAAGCTTCTCTATCTTTAGGACTTCACTTCAGCTATTTTTTGCGCATTTACGTATTTTGTGGACGTATCTATACGAACCCTGCTTTAGACTACCTTCACAGTTTGTTTGGGTACGTTCGGTGACTTTGCCATAAATTTTCAGGCGAACTTAGGAAACAATAATCAGAAAATGTTGTGTTGTTAGAGTATTGCATTTTCATATGAAATGCATGTATGTACACTAACTTCACATACGGGTCTCCCATTCTGATTTCAATAAGGCTGGTGTGAGCTGGGGGTATTCATGTAACTTTACTAAATAATATCAATGGGTCCAGGTCTTGGAACCAATCTTCAGAAGTCCAATCGCGTCTTCATATATTTTCCGTACGCATTCAGTCTTTACTTGCTACCACCAGCTGGATTATATTTGAGTTCATCTGTTGTAGGACAGGCCTAAATTTCTACAGCGGCACCATGAAGGTCCGGTGGGGTTTCAAACACACCCAGTTCATCTCCCGCATATGCCGAGCTGACATCCGCACTCACTACCAGAGTCAGCCAGGAGAGGTGTTAGCTGTGGCGGGTTCTGAGGCCTGTATGGGGTCCTGGGACCCAAAGAAAGCTGTCCGAGCCAGAGAATACCCGTCGAAGTCTGGATACTGGGTTGCCCACACTGTCCTGGATTGTTCTGTCAACTACCATTGGAAGTGGGTTGTACTGGATGAGGAGACTGGAGCTGTCAAACGCTGGGAGGAACGCTGGAACCGCCATCTGAAGACCAACTGTGAGGATCTGGTGATGGACGCCAGATGGAACTGCGAGTCCTTCATCCAACACCGGACCCCTGTGTCGCGGTACAGAGACGTGGACATGACCAAAGTGAACATCCCCAACTACAGTCTGATGACGAGTAATGCTGCTCAGGATGTCGCAGCGAAATGGATCGCAAATGCTCAACTGGAGAACAAATACTTTGCAGGTTAGTGACACTATGCTTCTTCGGCTTTCTGTAAATTGTATTGAAGCTAGTATTGCGTAAGTTTGCTGACAGCCATTGAATTAGTAGATCTACCAAAAGGTTTGTCATTAGTCTGATAACTCATAGACAATGTGCTAGTTTTACTCTTGTTAATACTCAAAACGTTTTAGACATGTGCCCCTAAAGGGTATCGTTTTCGCCTGGAGAATGCTATGTATATCCGGGTGTCTTTGAACATTTATTACTTATATTAAATGGAATTGTGATGTTTAATTTACTAAATGACTCGCTCACACACTGCTCTTTTCTTTAGTGACCGAGCGAGAAGAGGCTGCCATGGCCAAGCCGGCTCAAACACCTTCGAGCCAAGCAACAAGGAAATCCACATGGTGCTCTCTGTTCAGCCGACTTCCGGCCCTGGTTCCATTCGTGGGCTTTGTGATGATAGGCGCCACAGAGTGGGCTGCAAACATGAAGTAGAGTGGAGAGGGTGTGGGTATGGTGAATGGGGTGAGGGGTGTGGGGAATGGGGTGTGGGGATGGGGTGGGGTGGCGCGTGGGCAGGCGTGGAGAGACTGAAGATGAAACATCCATGCTCCCATCACGCCCAGGCGAACAGACTTTCAAAAGTGTGATCTCACAGCCAAATGGTGAACAGTTGGCAAATTTATCAACATTCTTCATCATAGCAGTGATTGTGATTAAAGGTCACTGCAAAGCTGAAAATACAAGTATAACGAAAACGGCAGGTTTCTTTTGCTTAAAATGTAAAACAAAAAAAAAATAAATCAATAAAACAAAAGCAAAAACAAAATTATGTCATATGATGTGATATGTATGATAGGATCTTCTTGATTAAGACACGAAAAATTACAAAATCAGCGAAATAGGGACGCCTTCTCAACCAAGATTCAAAGTTGATTGTCGGTCTTGGCGTGTTTTGGGGGAGCGGGAAAGCAATAATGTTATATCATGATACTTATTATACGTGTGTCATTTGTAAATGCCGCATTGTGTATGTATGTGGCAGTCAATTGTACAGAGAAAATGTATAAACATATCTATGTTCGTTAGCTATTACTGGATGGTATTGTTTAGTACACTTTTGTCGTAAATTCTCTATTATATATGTATATATCAATCAGTTGTATAAACAAAGGAAAAACAAACAAAAATATTTTTGTACAGTTGAACTGTCATTGTTTTACGATTACATTTTTTAATCAAATCGATTTCAAAATAAAACCTTTAGAACGGATTCCTCAGCGTTTTCTCATCTTGTCTCATTGTCAGTAGACATCGGGTTTATGTCTGCATGATGCTGAAATGACTTTCATGGACCCCTCTACCAATACAGTTGCCCCGCCCCACTGATTATACAAGTAATATGTTTCAGCTTCTATGTTATACTCAGTGGATATATATATATATATAGTCGATATCACCACATATAGCCAACATCAGCCAACAACATCGAGCCGAATGGTTGATAAAGGCTGTAAGGGGCCTTCGCGGTCGGCATGTATACTGAAACACGTCTCTTTTTCTGCAGATAAACATATCATACGGTGCATCATAGCACAGCTTTTCTTGCCAGTAATTTGGATGTATTGACTGTTATACTGTACCAGTTATAAAAGGCTGAAAATATATTCTACAATCAAAGGTACACTTAAAAATAAGACAACAATTTTTCTTGAAAGATATTTGTGTCGTATTTGCCTGGAGAAGCAGAATGAAGACGTTATTTGGAAGCGTTATAAAATCCCCGATGTTATTTTATAGTGTGTACGCTTCAATTCATTTTCAAACTCCATATTCAACGCTTGTTTCGACTGGTTGTGAAGAAAAACCTTACACGGTCATTTGAACATGTTCCCCTTGAAATAGCACAGCCTCGTTTAGGAAAGTGAGGTAGTGGGGAGACAAATCCTGTCTCTTTACTGAAGAGTGAGTGAGTTTAGTTTCACGCGGTACTCGGCAATATTCCAGCTATATGGCAGCGGTCTGTAAATATATTCGAGTCTCAAAAACAAACAATCCAGTGATCAACAGCAAGAGCGAAGATCTGCGTAATTGGAAACCGATGACATGTGTGAACCAAGTCAGCGAGATTGACCATCCGTGCCAGTTAGTCGCCTCTAACGACAGGCATGTCAAGGCTAAATACAATGTTTATTCTTAATGCAGGATAATATCCATCCCAAAACACACTCGCGTTATATCCTGTATGTGTTCATCAAGATATTTAATACACTATCATTGTGCTCAACGGGAAATGGTATAAATGTTAAGTTCACTACATGCTGGCTGGCCTTACAAGCATGGCCAGCAGGTTGAGAAGTCATTGTGTACATATTGTAACGAGGTCATGTCTGGAGAAGACATTCACACAGGACATTTTAACAATTGAATTCTGAATTCAATAAAACACAGGCACTCACGCAATCGTAGTGCAGATTCTTTGGCTGTCGTTCGCATTCCTATTTCTTCCCCAGAGGTTGCCACCTGTGTGTTGGAACCTTCAGTGAAGACACTTCAGTCCAAGATTGGATATCTTCCAAGATATTCACTCGCCAGACATTCTACACCCTGTAGGGGACCGGCTGTCAACAGAGAAACTGTCCGATTTTGTTCCGTGGTGAGGAAACTCGTTAACAGTACTCCGAGTTTGTCGTCATGGCGCAAAAACGTATACATCGTGGATTAATCTTCCCCGTGTGGTTTCCAAGAGAGGAAACGTGATGCATATTAACCTTCTGAGGTGTACACAGGGAAACGTACGGTTTCAAGCATAAAGAACCTACACTGAAGTTGCACAATATGCCTGGGCTAGAACAGTATTTTCAAACAATGATGATACAACCTCAAAGGTGAACTATTTAGTTTTTGCTGTGATCATTTTGATACAGTTAAGCAGCTTCAAATTATAACAGAACAATCCGGCTCTACAAAATAACATAAAATAATTGAAAAAAAGCTTACGCCTATAGGGAACAGCTTCTGTACAATGTGATATTGTTGTGCGTCTTGACTGCAAATTTGTTACGTTTGACAACATAATATCTGTTGTGCAGTCTCACTTAAAGAAACCCGCATCAAAGGAGTCTTGCGTTCAAATAGCAAAGAATAAATATCCAGCACAGCCTGGAATCTTAGCTTCTCTCTCTTTCCTCAATCTGGCCGTCATCAATGCAAACATCCACCAAAAGTGCACCAGGTTAGTCCAGTTATGTCCCATTTGTTGATGATTACAATGGTTTCCAAGTCTGGGGGATTTTTTGGAGGGTATCAACAGAGTATGATAAAAAGTCACTGGTGCTTTAGCCTTCTGGTAGACAGTCATCATAGTTCCAAGTACGTATCTTCCCATAGGAGTTTCTACTATAACGTCGGCAGCAAGGTAATCAAATGAACCCTCGCGTACAATGGTGGAAATGTATGCTCAGTTTCCTGTTTTCTTTGCTCGTTTCCTCGCGCAGGACTTCATTGGCCTTTGAATTGCTTGACTTCTCAGTAGTATCTCTGAGAGCTGAGCCATTTTTACTGTCCTGATCTTGAAAAGCTACTATTGATTGAGGTAGATTTACCTAATGATGTCTCATTTTGACAGATATTTTTTTTTTAACAATAAAACCCCTAGAGATGTGTCATGACATGTAATATTGTCATACTGACCCTTAAGCTTGATGTCCACTATCTTCCGTTTTTGTGACACAAAATTCTCTTTAAATCTTTATGTTTGCATGTCATCACTATCGGGTTAACATCGGAGGTCAGTTTCACAAAGGCAGACAAGTCACATTAGGTAATATTTTCCTACAACTATTAAGGCTTCCATAATTGTGGAGGAAATTCACTGTGCCAAATATAAAGTGTTTTTTTTTCACTTTAACAGAAGGTAGGAATCAGGAAGCACGTCTTTTTGGAGAAAGTAAAGCCTCTGGTTTACAAACACTGTTGTTGTTTTGGGGGATGTTTTAGCTTGTATATTTTTTAGAGAGTACTGGATATGGTTAATAACAAACAACAGCACAGAAAAAATCTCCATTTTTTCTTTACGAAAAACTTCATAATGGACATCAGAAGTTTTTTGAAAGTATAACTGTAAATTATGAACTTTTCCATTGTTAGCAAGAAAACTAGTGGTTGATAGTATGAGAAATACGTCACGGAGTACTCACAACAAGGCTACACGTGCATCCTATTTGCACATATAAATCGACCATGATAGTTCCACTGCTTGCACGACGGGCTACAGTGTTAAATCTATCTGTTTACGTGGAACGTGCAGAGTACCGCAGCTCTCTGTTTCTTCCTGCACAAATACGTGACGTCATTGATCAATGTGACGACGACGTCACAGTTGGTAGTGAACTTAATCATGACGTCACACCATTATCGTATCACATGACGTTATTGTTGTCTATCTGCTTAGATACACAGCCGCATTTAGCTCGCTCCAGCTATTTTGTCTATCTATATTTCCCCCACGATGCCAGGACAGACTGTACAGGTGGTGTTTCAGCTCTACAACTTACCTCCTGGGATAGAGGCCATGGTGAGAGCCGATAGTCGGGTTAAAATCGGAGTTCTGGGTTCGATCCCCGAACTTGGCTCATGGAACATCCAGCAAATGCTGACTGCCGGGCCGTCGGACACAGAGCAATACGTGTGGAAGGTGAAGAGTTATCTTCCCATATCGGCCACCTTCAAGTGGTCCTGGTTGGTGACAACGCATGATGCACAGGTTTTGTACTGGGATCCAGCAAGAAACAGACAGTGAGTTTTCCACACCCAAGCTAGTCCCAAATACCACTCTCCAGCAAACACACGTGGTTTGTTATGTGATCGGTTAGGTACAATATGTTCATATAGTAAAAGAATGTCTGTTTATTGTTATTATTTCGAAATACGTCTTCAGAATTACATGCCTAACGTAACAGGGAAAATGGGGGTCTTTGAATGGCTTTTACGTTCTCATTCATTCTTTCCTTCCTGTCACTTTATAGCTGGTGAATATATATTTGAGTTCATCTGTTGTAGGACAAGTCTGAACTTCTACAGCGGCACCATGAAAGTCCGGTGGGGTTTCAAACACACCCAGTTCATCTCCCGCATATGCCGAGCTGACATCCGCACTCACTACCAGAGTCAGCCAGGAGAGGTGTTAGCTGTGGCGGGTTCTGAGGCCTGTATGGGGTCCTGGGACCCAAAGAAAGCTGTCCGAGCCAGAGAATACCCGTCGAAGTCTGGATACTGGGTTGCCCACACTGTCCTGGATTGTTCTGTCAACTACCATTGGAAGTGGGTTGTACTGGATGAGGAGACTGGAGCTGTCAAACGCTGGGAGGAACGCTGGAACCGCCATCTGAAGACCAACTGTGAGGATCTGGTGATGGACGCCAGATGGAACTGCGAGTCCTTCATCCAACACCGGACCCCTGTGTCGCGGTACAGAGACGTGGACATGACCAAAGTGAACATCCCCAACTACAGTCTGATGACGAATAATGCTGCTCAGGATGTCGCAGCGAAATGGATCGCAAATGCTCAACTGGAGAACAAATACTTTGCAGGTTAGTGACATTCTTCTTCGGGTTTCTGTAGTAGCAAATTTTATTGGAAGTAGATCAACATATGGTTCAAGTCTGCTAACTGCCATTTAAATACCAGATCATTCAAAATTACTTTGCAGGTTAGTGACACTATGCTTCTTCGGGTTTCTGTAAATTGTATTGAAGCTAGTATTGCGTAAGTTTGCTGACAGCCATTGAATTAGTAGATCTACCAAAAGGTTTGTCATTAGTCTGATAACTCATAGACAATGTGCTAGTTTTACTCTTGTTAATACTCAAAACGTTTTAGACATGTGCCCCTAAAGGGCATCGTTTTCGCCTGGAGAATGCTATGTATATCCGGGTGTCTTTGAACATTTATTACTTATATTAAATGGAATTGTGATGTTTAATTTATTAAATGACTCGCTCACACACTGCTCTTTTCTTTAGTGACCGAGCGAGAAGAGGCTGCCATGGCCAAGCCGGCTCAAACACCTTCGAGCCAAGCAACAAGGAAATCCACATGGTGCTCTCTGTTCAGCCGACTTCCGGCCCTGGTTCCATTCGTGGGCTTTGTGATGATAGGCGCCACAGAGTGGGCCGCAAACATGAAGTAGGGTGGAAGGGTGTGGGTATGGTGAATGGGGTGAGGGGTGTGGGGAATGGGGTGTGGGGAAGGGGTGGGGTGGCGCGTGGGCAGGCGTGGAGAGACTGAAGATGAAACATCCATGCTCCCATCACGCCCAGGCGAACAGACTTTCAAAAGTGTGATCTCACAGCCAAATGGTGAACAGTTGGCAAATTTATTAACATTTTTCATCATAGCAGTGATTGTGATTAAAGGTCACTGCAATGCTGAAAATACAAGTATAACGAGAACGGAATTGTTAAAAAGTTGCTTTGTTTTGGTTGTTTTGCTTAAAATGTAACCAAAACAAAATTATGTCATATGATATGTATGATAGGATTTTCCTGATTTACACACAAAATGTTACAAAATCAGCAAAATAGGTATGCCCGCTTTCCCAAACAAGATTCAAAGTTGATTGTCGGTCTTGGCATATTTTGGGGGAGCGGGAAAGCAATAATGTTATATCATGATAATTATTATGCGTGTGTCATTTGTAAATGCTGTATTATGTATATGTATGTAGCAATCAGTTGTACAGAGAAAATGTATAAAAGTATCTCACCTATTAGGCGGTGGTAGGGGATCAGTTGTGCAAACAAAGAAAAAAATGAACAAATATATTTGTGTACAGTTGAACTGTCATTGTTTTACGTTTACATTTGTTAATCAAATCGATTCCAGAATAAAACATTTAGGACGGATTCCTCAGCGTTTTCTCATCTTGTCTCATTGTCAGTACACATCGGGTTTATGACTGCATGATGCTGAAATGACTTTCATGGACCCCTCTACCAATACAGTTGCCCCGCCCCACTGATTATACAAGTTATTGTTTCAGCTTCTATGTTATACTCAGTAAGGGGTCTTCGCGGTCGGCATGTATACTGAAACACGTCTCTTTTTCTGCAGATAAACATATCATACGGTGCATCATAGCACAGCTTTTCTTGCCAGTAATTTGGATGTATTGACTGTTATACTGTACCAGTTATAAAAGGCTGAAAATATATTCTACAATCAAAGGTACACTTTAAAAAATATAACACATTTTTTCTTGAAAGATATCTGTGTCGTATTTGCCTGGAGAAGCAGAATGAAGACGTTATTTGGAAGCGTTATAAAATCCCCGATGTTATGTTAGAGTGGGCTTCAACTTCATATCCAACTCTTGTTTCGACTGGTTGTGAAGAAAAGACCTTACACGGTCATTTGATAGGCGCCAAACCCTCCCCACAAAGTGAAAAGAACTAGTTCCCTTTGAAATAGCACAGCCTCGTTTAAGAAAGTAAGGTAGTTCTCGCATGAGGAGACAACTCCTGTCTCTTTACTGAAGAGAGAGTTAGATTAGTTTCACGCGGTACTCGGCAATATTCCAGCTATATGGCAGCGGTCTGTAAATATATTCGAGTCTTAAAACAGACAATCCAGTGATCAACCGCATGAGCAAAGATCTGCGTAATTGGAAACCGATGACAGGTGTGAACCACGTCAGGGAGATTGACCATCCGTGCCAGTTAGTCGCCTTTAACAACAGGCCTGTCAAGGCTAAATACAATGCTTTTTCCTAATGCATGATATTTTCCATCCCAAAACACACTCGCGTTATATCTTATATGTGTTCATCAAGATGTTTAATACACTATCATTGTGCTTGTGGTATAAATGTTAAGTTCACTACATGCTGGCTGGCCTTACAAGCATGGCCAGTAGGTTGAGAAGTCATTGTGTACATATTGTAACGAGGTCATGTCTGGAGAAGACATTCACACAGGACATTTTAACATTTGAATTCGAAGTCATGTCTGGAGAAGACATTCACACAGGACATTTTAACAATTGAATTCTGAATTCAATAAAACACAGGCACTCATGTAATCGTAGTGCAGATTCTTTGGCTGTCGTTCGCATTCCTATTTCTTCCCCAGAGGTTGCCACCTGTGTGTTGGAACCTTCAGTGAAGACACTTCAGTCCAAGATTGGATATCAGCACTGGTGTGTGGTGGTCTTCCAAGATATTCACTCGCCAGACATTCTACACCCTGTAGGGGACTGGCTGTCAACAGAGAAACGGTCTGATTTTGTTCCGTGGTGAGGAAACTCGTTAACAGTACTCCGAGTTTGTCGTCATGGCGCAAAAACGTATACATCGTGGATTAATCTTCCCCGTGTGGTTTCCAAGAGAGGAAACGTGATGCATATTAACCTTCTGAGGTGTACACAGGGAAACGTACGGTTTCAAGCATAAAGAACCTACACTGAAGTTGCACAATATGCCTGGGCTAGAACAGTATTTTCAAACAATGATGATACAACCTCAAAGGTGAACTATTTAGTTTTTGCTGTGATCATTTTGATACAGTTAAGCAGCTTCAAATTATAACAGAACAATCCGGCTCTACAAAATAACATAAAATAATTGAAAAAAAGCTTACGCCTATAGGGAACAGCTTCTGTACAATGTGATATTGTTGTGCGTCTTGACTGCAAATTTGTTACGTTTGACAACATAATATCTGTTGTGCAGTCTCACTTAAAGAAACCCGCATCAAAGGAGTCTTGCGTTCAAATAGCAAAGAATAAATATCCAGCACAGCCTGGAATCTTAGCTTCTCTCTCTTTCCTCAATCTGGCCGTCATCAATGCAAACATCCACCAAAAGTGCACCAGGTTAGTCCAGTTATGTCCCATTTGTTGATGATTACAATGGTTTCCAAGTCTGGGGGATTTTTTGGAGGGTATCAACAGAGTATGATAAAAAGTCACTGGTGCTTTAGCCTTCTGGTAGACAGTCATCATAGTTCCAAGTACGTATCTTCCCATAGGAGTTTCTACTATAACGTCGGCAGCAAGGTAATCAAATGAACCCTCGCGTACAATGGTGGAAATGTATGCTCAGTTTCCTGTTTTCTTTGCTCGTTTCCTCGCGCAAGACATCATTGGCCTTTGAATTGCTTGACTTCTCAGTAGTATCTCTGAGAGCTGAGCCATTTTTACTGTCCTGATCTTGAAAAGCTACTATTGATTGAGGTAGATTTACCTAATGATGTCTCATTTTGACAGATATTTTTATTTTCAACAATAAAACCCCTAGAGATGTGTCATGACATGTAATATTGTCATACTGACCCTTAAGCTTGATGTCCACTATCTTCCGTTTTTGTGACACAAAATTCTCTTTAAATCTTTATGTTTGCATGTCATCACTATCGGGTTAACATCGGAGGTCAGTTTCACAAAGGCAGACAAGTCACATTAGGTAATATTTTCCTACAACTATTAAGGCTTCCATAACTGTGGAGGAAATTCGCTGTGCCAAATATAAAGTGTTTTTTTCACTTTAACAGAAGGTAGGAATCAGGAAACACGTTTTTTTGGAGAAAGTAAAGCCTCTGGTTTACAAACACTGTTGTTGCTTTGGGGGATGTTTTAGCTTGTATATTTTTTAGAGAGTACAGGATATGGTTAATAACAAACAACAGCACAGAAAAAATCTCCATTTTTCTTTACGAAAAACGTCATAATAGACAGCAGAAGATTCTTGAAAGTATAACTGTAAATTATGAACTTTTCCATTGTTAGCAAGAAAACTAGTGGTTGATAGTATGAGAAATACGTCACGGAGTACTCACAACAAGGCTACACGTGCATCCTATTTGCACATATAAACCGACCATGATAGTTCCACTGCTTGCACGACGGGCTACAGTGTTAAATCTATCTGTTTACGTGGAACGTGCAGAGTACCGCAGCTCTCTGTTTCTTACTGCACAAATACGTGACGTCATTGATCAGTGTGACGATGACGTCACAGTTGGTAGTGAACTTGATCATGACGTCACACCATTATCGTGTATATATCATATATCACGTGACGTTATTGTTGTCTATCTGCATAGATACACAGCCGCATTCAGCTCGCTCCAGCTATTTTGTCAATCTATATTTCCCCAACGATGCCAGGACAGACTGTACAGATCGCGTTTCAGCTCTACAACTTACCTCCTGGGATAGAGGCCATGGTGAGAGCCGATAGTCGGGTTAAAATCGGAGTTCTGGGTTCGATCCCCGAACTTGGCTCATGGAACATCCAGCAAATGCTGACTGCCGGGCCGTCGGACACAGAGCAAGACGTGTGGAAGGTGAAGAGTTATCTTCCCATATCGGCCACCTTCAAGTGGTCCTGGCTGGTGACAACGCATGATGCACAGGTTTTGTACTGGGATCCAGCAAGAAACAGACAGTGAGTTTTCCACACTCATGCTAGTACCAAATACCACTCTCCAGCAAACACACGTGGTTTGTTATGTGATCGGTTAGGTACAATATGTTCATATAGTAAAAGAACGTCTGTTTATTGTTATTATTTCGAAATATGTCTTCAGAATTACATGCCTAACGTAACAGGGAAAATGGGGGTCTTTGGGTGGCTTTTACGTTCTCATTCATTCTTTCCTTCCTGTCACTTTATAGCTGGTGAATATATATTTGAGTTCATCTGTTGTAGGACAAGTCTGAACTTCTACAGCGGCACCATGAAAGTCCGGTGGGGTTTCAAACACACCCAGTTCATCTCCCGCATATGCCGAGCTGACATCCGCACTCACTACCAGAGTCAGCCAGGAGAGGTGTTAGCTGTGGCGGGTTCTGAGGCCTGTATGGGGTCCTGGGACCCAAAGAAAGCTGTCCGAGCCAGAGAATACCCGTCGAAGTCTGGATACTGGGTTGCCCACACTGTCCTGGATTGTTCTGTCAACTACCATTGGAAGTGGGTTGTACTGGATGAGGAGACTGGAGCTGTCAAACGCTGGGAGGAACGCTGGAACCGCCATCTGAAGACCAACTGTGAGGATCTGGTGATGGACGCCAGATGGAACTGCGAGTCCTTCATCCAACACCGGACCCCTGTGTCGCGGTACAGAGACGTGGACATGACCAAAGTGAACATCCCCAACTACAATCTGATGACGAGTAATGGTGCTCAGGATGTCGCAGCGAAATGGATCGCAAATGCTCAACTGGAGAACAAATACTTTGCAGGTTAGTGACACTATGCTTCTTCGGGTTTCTGTAGTAGCAAATTTTATTCGAAGTAGATCAACATATGGTTCAAGTCTGCTAACTGCCATTTAAATACCAGATCATTCAAAATTAAGGGATTCGGCTGATTGCGAACCCGAACTTTATACATTAATAAGGAACACTTTGTCGTAACTCTTTGCCTTACTTTTCTTCAGTTACCGAGCGAGAAGAGGCCGCCATGCTCAAGCCGGCTCAAACACCTTCAAGCCAAGAAACAAAGAAATCAACATTATGCTCTCTGTTCAGTCGACTTCCGGCCCTGGTTCCATTCGTGGGCTTTGTGATGATCGGGGTAACAGAGTGGGCTGCAAGTATGATATAGGGTGAAGGGGCGAGGGTGTGGGGTGAGGTGACGGGCTGGCCTACTGGGGTAAAGATGATGATCCGTGCACCCATTCCGCCCAGGAGAACAGACTTTCAAGAGTGATCCCATTGCGAAATGGGAAACAGTTGGCGAACTTAATAACATTAATTATGGCGTAAGTGATCCCACAACCAAATGGGGAACAGTTGGTGGACTTATTCATATTATTTATCATATCAGTGGTTGTGATTAATGTTCATTGTGAAACTTCATGTAAAAAGAATAACGATAACAAAAACGGAAACATGAAAAACAGCGGATCTTTTTTGTGTGAACAAAAATATATAATCCAAACAACAATTTACCAGATGATATAAAGGTAAAGATATTAACAAAATATAATGGTTAATTTTCATGTTTACTTATTGATGCGGATAGAGAAAAACACAAAAATACTAATCATTATCTATTCCTAGTCATAACATAATTTGAGGAGTGGTGATTGCAAAAATGTGTTGCATCAATAAACTGTACAAACTCATAAAGAAAACATTGTGAAAATAATGTTGTATCTCTGAGCTACATGTCATTGTCGCGTTTACATTTTGAAATAAAACCTGTCATTTGTAAATACTATATCATACATATTTATATCAATACGTTGTATTAACAGAGAATAAATAACAAAATATTGATATACCTTTGAGCTGTCATTGTTTACGTTTTCTGTTGGTAATATAATCTATTTCAAAATAAATACTTTATAACTGTTTCTTTATGTGTTCCTCGTCTTGTCTCGTTATCAGTACACTGGCTATGTTCGGTGTTGAAATGAAATTTGAGACAGTGACTGTTTAAATGTCTCGTTTCTCTTGACTCCCATACTTATACAATTTCCCCGCTCCTTGTATGTTTTTGCATATATTGCACTGTTCAGGGACTTGTAGGCTTGAGGTTCGTCTTGCATCAGCTTACTACCGTTTGCACATATGTGTTATGCGCCAGACGGCATATTCGACATGAGCAACTTCGTGCATCCTGTCTCCCCACAACATGGCGCGCAATAGGGCGTGACCAATAGAAGCCATGTGCTACCACAGGGGTCAGTAATTGATTACAGCGGTGGGTCCACCGTCTTTTGTTTGTTGTTTATTGCTGGACTAATGTACTGAAGGTAACGTGATGAGGTATCCCAGTAGTTGAAATGTTTCCATGCTTGTCAAAGGCCCGGCGCGTTTAGTGGTTAAACCATTCCTTCAGCACGCCAAAGATCTGGGTTCGATTCTTCACATGGGTACAATGTGTACAGCCCATTTCTGGCGACCCTGCTATGATATGGCTGGAATATTGCTAAAAGTGGCGTTAAACTAAATTCATTCACTTTCTTTCTTTCATGTTTATACTTTCATTTTTTCATTGCGTATGCATACAGTTTCTATATTGTAATCCTCAAGACATTGTTACGAGAAGGGGCAGTCATTTCTATGTGAGTGTATGATATGTTCTTGATGGAACACGCTCACTGCCGCCAAAACAATGCCGGTGGAATTTCCAAACGTCAGCTCATTGACTAGGCTCATCTGGGGCTTGGACGGGTAAGCCGAACGGGTGGGTAATAAGGTGGACCCGGATACCCGTCTCATTACCCGAGCCCGCTATGATCATCAGTAGACGAAACAATGGAACATGTTATTCTTTCATGATTAATAGGTTGTGGGGTTTTCTGGGGGGGTGTTTTTTGTTGTTGTTGTTGTTGAAGAAATGGACATAATTACAGTCGCCTCTATCAGGGAGACTATATTGAGAAGGAGAAGAAACTCCCCGAAAAGCCGCTGAACGTATGTCTAGTGTAGCTAATATGGCGCCAGAGTAGTATTTAAGATTGAGCCCTGTATATTTTCATCAGCTGATTAAATTCGCTGAGAGTTGTAACAACTGGAATCCTACATGTAGAAGATAAGTTAACTATTTTGTCACTTCAGTTTAAGTCAAATAATTGGTATTAGTGTCAGTATTAGGACGGTAGATTTGTAGTAAAGTTTCATGTTAAACCTTACTGGCTTCCATTCTCGATTCACCGCACAGATGGAGTAAATTGTGCGTATAAAATCTTCTTTCACACTTTCGATAATTTTTAGAAGGGAAAAATGCCTTTAGATGAAATGTATTTGCAAGTAACTGTGACAGTTTTGTGAATTGTTAGGGTGTGTTTGAGGTGTGTGAAAAATATGACATATCACCGATCTGTTCTGATCCGCCTCTGAAATGGTACACGCCGTTGTTTGAGTGTTTCTAGTTGTTTCCTCAAAAACATCTTTCACATACACCTTTAATTCTTATGAGGGGAATATACTATCAGGTGAAATGTGTTTGCAAGTAATACTGATAGTTTCAAAATCTAAAAAAGAATGTTAGGGTGTATTTAGGGTGTGTGAAAAATATGATATATCGCCTGACACCACCTACATTGCCTTTATGTTATCTTTATGTTTGCAAGTCATCACTGTCGTGTTGACTTCGGAGTTCAAGGTCACAAAGGTAGACAGCTCACATTGGTAGTATTTTCTTACAACTATCAAGGCTTCCATAACTGTTGAAGAAATTCATTATGCCAAATATAAAGTGGTTGTCTTCACTTTAACAGATGGAAGAAATTTGGAAAAAGCAGTTTTTGGCGAAAGTAACGTCTCTGGTACATAAACGCTGTTGTTGTTTTGGGGGATGTTTTAGCTTATATACTTTTCAGAAAGTACAGGATATGGTTAATAAAAAACAACAACAACACAGAAAAAAAATCTCCAATTTACTCTTAACGAAAAGTGTCATAATGGACGGCAAAACTATAAATGATGAACGTTTTGAGTGTTACCAATAAAATTAGTGGTTGATAGTGTGACAAATAATCTACACAACGGATTACACACAACAGGGCTACACATGCATCCTGTTTGCATATATTTTTCACGGTAGAATCGACCATGATAGTTCCACTGCTTGCACGACAAGCTACGGTGTTAAATCTATCTGTTTACGTGGGACGTGCAGTATACCGCAGCTCTCTCTTTCTTACTGCACAAATACTAGTACGTAAGGTCATTCGTCAATGTGACGATGACGTCACAGTTGGTAGTGAACTTGATCATGACGTCACACCATTATCGTATCACGTGACGTTATTGTTGTCTATCTGCATAGATACACAGCCGCATTTAGCTCGCTCTCGCAATTTTGTCAATTTATATTTCCCCCACGATGCCAGGACAGACTGTACAGGTGGTGTTTCAGCTCTACAACTTACCTCCTGGGATAGAGGCCATGATGAGAGCCGATAGTCAGGTTAAAATCGGAGTTCTGGGTTCGATCCCCGAACTTGGCTCATGGAACATCCAGCAAATGCTGACTGCCGGGCCGTCGAAGATAGAGCAAGACGTGTGGAAGGTGAAGAGTTATCTTCCCATATCGGCCACCTTCAAGTGGTCCTGGCTGGTGACAACGCATGATGCACAGGTTTTGTACTGGGATCCAGCAAGAAACAGACAGTGAGTTTTCCACACTCAAGCTAGTCCCAAATACCACCCTTCAGCAAACACACGTGGTTTGTTATGTGATTGGTTAGGTACAATATGTTCATATAGTAAAAGAATGTCTGTTATTATTTCAACATACGTCACCATAGGTATAAAGAGATTTACATGCCTAACGTAAGTGGGAAACTGGGGATGTTTGGGCGGCTATTGCGTTCTCATTTATTCTTTTCTTCCTGTCACTTTATAGCTGGTGTATATATGAGTTCATCTGTTGTAGGACAAGTCTGAACTTCTACAGCGGCACCATGAAAGTCCGGTGGGGTTTCAAACACACCCAGTTCATCTCCCGCATATGCCGAGCTGACATCCGCACTCACTACCAGAGTCAGCCAGGAGAGGTGTTAGCTGTGGCGGGTTCTGAGGCCTGTATGGGGTCCTGGGACCCAAAGAAAGCTGTCCGAGCCAGAGAATACCCGTCGAAGTCTGGATACTGGGTTGCCCACACTGTCCTGGATTGTTCTGTCAACTACCATTGGAAGTGGGTTGTACTGGATGAGGAGACTGGAGCTGTCAAACGCTGGGAGGAACGCTGGAACCGCCATCTGAAGACCAACTGTGAGGATCTGGTGATGGACGCCAGATGGAACTGCAAGTCCTTCATCCAACACCGGACCCCTGTGTCGCGGTACAGAGACGTGGACATGACCAAAGTGAACATCCCCAACTACAATCTGATGACGAGTAATGGTGCTCAGGATGTAGCAGCGAAATGGATCGCAAATGCTCAACTGGAGAACAAATACTTTGCAGGTTAGTGACATTCTTCTTCGGTTTTCTGTAGTAGCAAATTTTATTGGAAGTAGATCAACATATGGTTCAAGTCTGCTAACTGCCATTTAAATACCAGATCATTCAAAATTGAGGGATTCGGCTGATTGCGAACCCCAACTTTATACATTAATAAGGAACACCACACGCATGTCGTAACTCTTTGCCTTACTTTTCTTCAGTTACCGAGCGAGAAGAGGCTGTCATGCTCAAGCCGGCTCAAACACCTTCATGCCAAGAAACAAAGAAATCAACATTATGCTCTCTGTTCAGTCGACTTCCGGCCCTGGTTCCATTCGTGGGCTTTGTGATGATCGGGGTAACAGAGTGGGCTGCAAGTATGATATAGGGTGAAGGGGCGAGGGTGTGGGGTGAGGTGACGGGCTGGCCTACTGGGGTAAAGATGATGATCCGTGCACCCATTCCGCCCAGGAGAACAGACTTTCAAGAGTGATCCCATTGCGAAATGGGAAACAGTTGGCGATCTTAATAACATTAATTATGGCGTAAGTGATCCCACAGCCAAATGGGGAACAGTTGGTGGACTTATTCATATTATTTATCATGTCAGTGGTTGTCATTAATGTTCATTGTGAAACTTCATGTAAAAACAATAACGGTATCAAAAACGGAAACATGAAAAAACAGCGTGTGTGTGTTTTTATTTTTTTTTTGTGTGTGTTTTGTTTGTTTGTTTGTTTTTGTATAAACAAAAGTATGTAATCCAAACAACAATTTACCAGAGGACATAAAGGTAAAGATATTAACAAAATATAATGGTTAATTTTCATGTTTACTTATTGATGCGAAGAGTGAAAAGCACAAAAATACTAATCTACTAATCATTATCTATTCCTAGTCATAGCATAATTTTTGGGGTGGTGATTGCAAAAATGTGTTGCATTGATAAATTTACGAACTCATAAAGAAAACAATGTGAGAATAATTTTGTATCTCTGAGCTACATGTCATTGTCGCGTTTACATTTTGAAATGAAACCTGTCATTTGTAAATACTATATCGTATATATTTATATCGATAAGTTGTATTAACAGAGAAACAATAAGAAAATATTGATATACCTTTGCGCTGTCATTGTTTACGTTTTCTGTTGGTAATAAAATCTATTTCAAAATAAATACTTTATAACTGTTTCTTTATGTGTTCCTCGTCTTGTCTCGTTATCAGTACACTGGCTATGTTCGGTGTTGAAATGAAATTTGAGACAGTGACTGTTTAAATGTCTCGTTTCTCTTGACTCCCATACTTATACAATTTCCCCGCTCCTTGTATGTTTTTGCATATATTGCACTGTTCAGGGACTTGTAGGCTTGAGGTTCGTCTTGCATCGGCTTACTACCGTTTGCACATATGTGTTATGCGCCAGACGGCATATTCGACATGAGCAACTTCGTGCATCCTGTCTCCCCACAACATGGCGCGCAATAGGGCGTGACCAATAGAAGCCATGTGCTACCACAGGGGTCAGTAATTGATTACAGCGGTGGGTCCACCGTCTTTTGTTTGTTGTTTATTTCTGGACTAATGTACTGAAGGTAACGTGATGGGGTATCCCAGTAGTTGAAATGTTTCCATGCTTGTCAAAGGCCCGGCGCGTTTAGTGGTTAAACCATTCCTTCAGCACGCCAAAGATCTGGGTTCGATTCTTCACATGGGTACAATGTGTGAAGCCATTTCTGGCGACCCTGCTATGATATGGCTGGAATATTCCTAAAAGTGGCGTTAAACTAAATTCACTCACTTTCTTTCTTTCATGTTTATACTTTCATTTTTTCATTGCGTATGCATACAGTTTCTATATTGTAATCCTCAAGACATTGTTACGAGAAGGGGCAGTCATTTCTATGTGAGTGTATGATATGTTCTTGATGGAACACGTTCACTGCCGCCAAAACAATGCCGGTGGAATTTCCAAACGTCAGCTCATTGACTAGGCTCATCTGGGGCTTGGACGGGTAAGCCGAACGGGTGGGTAATAAGGTGGACCCGGATACCCGTCTCATTACCCGAGCCCGTTAAGATCATCAGTAGACGAAACAATGGAATATGTTATTCTTTCATGATTAATAGGTTGTGGGGTTTTTTTTTTGTTTTTTTGTTTTGTTGTTGTTGTTGAAGAAATGGACATAATTACAGTCGCCTCTATCAGGGAGACTATATTGAGAAGGAGAAGAAACTCCCCGAAAAGCCGCTGAACGTATGTCTAGTGTAGCTAATATGGCGCCAGAGTAGTATTTAAGATTGAGCCCTGTATATTTTCATCAGCTGATTAAATTCGCTGAGAGTTGTAACAACTGGAATCCTACATGTAGAAGATAAGTTAACTATTTTGTCACTTCAGTTTAAGTCAAATAATTGGTATTAGTGTCAGTATTAGGACGGTAGATTTGTAGTAAAGTTTCATGTTAAACCTTACTGGCTTCCATTCTCGATTCACCGCACAGATGGAGTAAATTGTGCGTATAAAATCTTCTTTCACACTTTCGATAATTTTTAGAAGGGAAAAATGCCTTTAGATGAAATGTATTTGCAAGTAACTGTGACAGTTTTGTGAATTGTTAGGGTGTGTTTGAGGTGTGTGAAAAATATGACATATCACCGATCTGTTCTGATCCGCCTCTGAAATGGTACACGCCGTTGTTTGAGTGTTTCTAGTTATTTCCTCAAAACATCTTTCACATACACCTTTAATTCTTATGAGGGGAATATACTATCAGGTGAAATGTGTTTGCAAGTAATACTGATAGTTTCAAAATCTAAAAAAGAATGTTAGGGTGTATTTAGGGTGTGTGAAAAATATGATATATCGCCTGACACCACCTACATTGCCTTTATGTTATCTTTATGTTTGCAAGTCATCACTGTCGTGTTGACTTCGGAGTTCAAGGTCACAAAGGTAGACAGCTCACATTGGTAGTATTTTCTTACAACTATCAAGGCTTCCATAACTGTTGAAGAAATTCATTATGCCAAATATAAAGTGGTTGTCTTCACTTTAACAGATGGAAGAAATTTGGAAAAAGCAGTTTTTGGCGAAAGTAACGTCTCTGGTACATAAACGCTGTTGTTGTTTTGAGGGGTGTTTTAGCTTATATACTTTTCAGAAAGTACAGGATATGGTTAATAAAAAACAACAACACAGAAAAAAAATCTCCAATTTACTCTTAACGAAAAGTGTCATAATGGACGGCAAAACTATAAATGATGAACTTTTTGAGTGTTACCAATAAAATTAGTGGTTGATAGTGTGACAAATAATCTACACCACGGATTACACACAACAGGGCTACACATGCATCCTGTTTGCATATATTTTTCACGGTAGAATCGACCATGATA
The DNA here is from genome assembly GCF_037392515.1 of Haliotis asinina. Lineage (NCBI taxonomy): Eukaryota > Metazoa > Mollusca > Gastropoda > Lepetellida > Haliotidae > Haliotis > Haliotis asinina. The sequence continues at coordinate 37,654,879 of NC_090285.1, forward strand.
GTTCCACTGCTTGCACGACAAGCTACAGTGTTAAATCTATCTGTCTACGTGGGACGTGCAGTATACCGCAGCTCTCTCTTTCTTACTGCACAAATACTAGTACGTAAGGTCATTCGTCAATGTGACGATGACGTCACAGTTGGTAGTGAACTTGATCATGACGTCACATCATTATCGTATCACGTGACGTTATTGTTGTCTATCTGCATAGATACACAGCCGCATTTAGCTCGCTCTCGCAATTTTGTCAATTTATATTTCCCCCACGATGCCAGGACAGACTGTACAGGTGGTGTTTCAGCTCTACAACTTACCTCCTGGGATAGAGGCCATGGTGAGAGCCGATAGTCGGGTTAAAATCGGAGTTCTGGGTTCGATCCCCGAACTTGGCTCATGGAACATCCAGCAAATGCTGACTGCCGGGCCGTCGGAGATAGAGCAAGACTTGTGGAAGGTGAAGAGTTATCTTCCCATATCGGCCACCTTCAAGTGGTCCTGGCTGGTGACAACGCATGATGCACAGGTTTTGTACTGGGATCCAGCAAGAAACAGACAGTGAGTTTTCCACACTCAAGCTAGTCCCAAATACCACCCTTCAGCAAACACACATGGTTTGTTATGTGATCGGTTAGGTACAATATGTTCATATAGTAAAAGAATGTCTGTTATTATTTCAACATACGTCACCATAGGTATAAAGAGATTTACATGCCTAACGTAAGTGGGAAGCTGGGGATGTTTGGGCGGCTATTGCGTTCTCATTCATTCTTTTCTTCCTGTCACTTTATAGCTGGTGTATATATGAGTTCATCTGTTGTAGGACAAGTCTGAACTTCTACAGCGGCACCATGAAAGTCCGGTGGGGTTTCAAACACACCCAGTTCATCTCCCGCATATGCCGAGCTGACATCCGCACTCACTACCAGAGTCAGCCAGGAGAGGTGTTAGCTGTGGCGGGTTCTGAGGCCTGTATGGGGTCCTGGGACCCAAAGAAAGCTGTCCGAGCCAGAGAATACCCGTCGAAGTCTGGATACTGGGTTGCCCACACTGTCCTGGATTGTTCTGTCAACTACCATTGGAAGTGGGTTGTACTGGATGAGGAGACTGGAGCTGTCAGACGCTGGGAGGAACGCTGGAACCGCCATCTGAAGACCAACTGTGAGGATCTGGTGATGGACGCCAGATGGAACTGCGAGTCCTTCATCCAACACCGGACCCCTGTGTCGCGGTACAGAGACGTGGACATGACCAAAGTGAACATCCCCAACTACAATCTGATGACGAGTAATGGTGCTCAGGATGTCGCAGCGAAATGGATCGCAAATGCTCAACTGGAGAACAAATACTTTGCAGGTTAGTGACATTCTTCTTCGGGTTTCTGTAGTAGCAAATTTTATTCGAAGTAGATCAACATATGGTTCAAGTCTGCTAACTGCCATTTAAATACCAGATCATTCAAAATTAAGAGATTCGGCTGATTGCGTACCCCAACTTTATACATTAATAAGGAACACCACACGCATGTCGTAACTCTTTGCCTTACTTTTCTTCAGTTACCGAGCGAGAAGAGGCTGCCATGCTCAAGCCGGCTCAAACACCTTCATGCCAAGAAACAAAGAAATCAACATTATGCTCTCTGTTCAGTCGACTTCCGGCCCTGGTTCCATTCGTGGGCTTTGTGATGATCGGGGTAACAGAGTGGGCTGCAAGTATGATATAGGGTGAAGGGGCGAGGGTGTGGGGTGAGGTGACGGGCTGGCCTACTGGGGTAAAGATGATGATCCGTGCACCCATTCCGCCCAGGAGAACAGACTTTCAAGAGTGATCCCATTGCGAAATGGGAAACAGTTGGCGATCTTAATAACATTAATTATGGCATCAGTGATCCCACAACCAAATGGGGAACAGTTGGTGGACTTATTCATATTATGTATCATATCAGTGGTTGTGATTAATGTTCATTGTGAAACTTCATGTAAAAAAAATAACGATAACAAAAACGGAAACATGAAAAACAGCGCGTTTTTTTGTGTGTTTTTTTTTTGTTTTGTTTGTTTGTTTGTTTTTGTATAAACAAAAGTATCTAATCCAAACAACAATTTACCAGAGGACATAAAGGTAAAGATATTAACAAAACATAATGGTTAATTTTCATGTTTACTTATTGATGCGAAGAGTGAAAAGCACAAAAATACTAATCATTATCTATTCCTACTCAGCATAATTTGTGGAGTGGTGATTGCAAGAAAGTGTTGCATTGATAAATTGCACGAACTCATGAAGAAAACAATGTGAGAATAATTTTGTATCTCTGAGCTACATGTCATTGTCGCGTTTACATTTTGAAATGAAACCTGTCATTTGTAAATACTATATCGTATATATTTATATCGATAAGTTGTATTAACAGAGAAACAATAAGAAAATATTGATATACCTTTGAGCTGTCATTGTTTACGTTTTCTGTTGGTAATATAATCTATTTCAAAATAAATACTTTATAACTGTTTCTTTATGTGTTCCTCGTCTTGTCTCGTTATCAGTACACTGGCTATGTTCGGTGTTGAAATGAAATTTGAGACAGTGACTGTTTAAATGTCTCGTTTCTCTTGACTCCCATACTTATACAATTTCCCCGCTCCTTGTATGTTTTTGCATATATTGCACTGTTCAGGGACTTGTAGGTTTGAGGTTCGTCTTGCATCGGCTTACTACCGTTTGCACATATGTGTTATGCGCCAGACGGCATATTCGACATGAGCAACTTCGTGCATGGCGCGCAATAGGGCGTGACCAATAGAAGCCATGTGCTACCATAGGGGCCAGTAATTGATTACAGCGGTGGATCCAGCGATTTTGTATTTGTTGTTTTGTTTTTATTTGTTTTTTTTCAATTGCTGGACTGATGTACTGAAGGTAACGTGATGGGGTAGCCCAGAGGTTTGCTTGTCAAAGGCCCGCGTTTAGTGGTTAAACAATTCGTTCAGCACGCCAAAGATCTATGTTATATTCTCAACATGGGTACAATGTGTGAAGCCCATTTCTGGTGTCTCCTGCTATGATATGGCTGGAATATTGCTAAAAGCGGCGTTAAACTAAATTCACTCACTCTCTTACTTTCATGTTTATACTTTCATTCGTTCATCGCGTATCCATACAGTTACTGCATTGTAATCCTCAAGACATTGTTACGAGAAGGGGCAGTTATTTCTATGTGAGTGTATGATATGTTCGTGTTGGAACACGTTCACTACCGACAAAACAATGCCGGTGCGATTTGAAAACGTCAGCCCATTGACTAGGTTCATCTGGGGCTTGGACGGGTAAGCCGAACGGGTGGGTAATAAGTTGGACCCGGGTACCCGTCTCATTACCCGAGCCCGTTATGATCATCAGTAGATGAAACAGTGGAATATCTTATTTTTTAATGATTCAGGGGTTGTGAGTTTTTTGAAGATATAGACATAATTACAATCACTTCTTTTGGATATAATTAACACATCCTTAGAACATTGAGAACTGGAAATTTTAGCCTCTAGTCTGAAGAACATATTGCCATTTCTTTCGAATTTGATATCAGTAATTTACATAACGGGTGTCCGGGTATGGTCCATAGGAGGTGGGGTACCCAGGTTGAAAATTTGGACCCATCCCAGCCCTCCCAGATTCATCAATTTTCAGATTGGATATTTTCCTTTGCCCTATCAACATTGGCAGAAAGATACGCAAGCTTAAAGCAGTAGTGCACTAGTTCCATACCAAAGTAATCCACATTTTAATCATAAATTGTGACGTTAACAAGTCCGCTGTCTGCAGCCACAACGAACTGAGATACTAGCTCATCTTTGTCTATCACCGGTTTCATTATGGACTAGAGTAACTAAAGTTCTCGTCACCGATTTCAACGCATGCGCAGCACGCACGAATACTTCAACATGGCGTCCTTGGATGTAAACAAACCTAGCGACGGGAAGATAATTACCGGCACTGGAGCATAACGTAATACAGTTATAACACTTTACGGAAGGAGGGGCACAGATGATCAATCACGAGTTCATTTTCATAAGATTTATGAGTATTTACACTTATATGATCTTGTAATGGAGAAGATTTCGGCTCTAACAGTGGGTTGCCTTCGCTACACCATCACTCAGTGATATCTGATCGGATGATTTGTATCCAGGTTGAGTTCAAGAGTTACAAGATAGCAGGGGTCACTCAAAATGAGTTCGCCCTTGTCGAGCCTGAAGAAATCTCACAAGACGCCGTTCTTGCCAGGCAATGGGTGAGTGCCTTGTGCCTTTTCTTACAGTTACAAGTATCAGAAGGTGCAACCAGGGGCACAGTGACCGAACGATGTTCGTTTATATTATTATGATCCCAGGTCGGACGATGTTTATTTTATTTTAAAACAGGTCTTGTCCAAGTATTTTTATTAACTATCATGATTTTTAATCTAATATTTCACCATTTATAAATCCATAGGTGCTATATGGTATAACAGTTCAGGCACCTCTCCTACCTAAGGGTTAGCTTTATTTCAGGATTACTGTTATTACTGTTGAATGCCTCTTTGAAACTGACCGTCACTGAATTTTTTCATATCACAAAATGACATGTAAATGATAGGTTCTCTTCACTTTTCACACAGCTGTGAGTATGAGGGACTGTCAATTTTAGTTAACCTGTTTTTGAACTTCATCATAGTTATTACTGATACTGTGTTGATGGTTAGATTTGTGGATGTTTACAAACACTGTGCCAGTAATCCAAGTTGTTGTTTTGTGTTTATTAATAGAGTACATCTGTGTTGACAGGCAGAGACCAGTGCCCTTCAGAAATCCAGAGTATTCAGGTATTAGTTAAATTCTGACATATATCTAGTTATATATGTGCATTTAGTATGTTTAGTGTTATACCTTCTCCAACTCATCAGTTACAAATGAGGACATGTATTGTGTTCTAATTAAGGCACTAACAAAGTAACGAAAGATATGATTAATTAGCATAACTGAAAATTACAGATCCAGAAATGACTTTAATGTTTAATATTGAAGTCTACTGCTGCATTGAACAAGAGCACATGCTTATGGTTTGTGTAAGTCCTGTTAAGATATGTTTTCACCTTGGTAAATGACAAAACATGAAATTTTGCCTTTATCAAACTTAGCTTCCTTATGCTTATTACTTGTGGCACTAGACAATTTCCCTCATGCTGTTGATCACTGGATTGTCTGGGCCAGACTGGATTATTTACAGACCACCACCATACAGCTAGAATATTGATTGGGGCAGTGTAAGACTAAACTCACTCACTCAATCAATCACTAAACAGTTTCCTCCTTAAATCTATTCTTTAAAAGAAGCTCTGAATTATTTTTCACAATGTCGGTAAAATAACCTAAGTCTGTGTTAGGTTGGTAATGACATGGCACTCATATCAAACTGGACATTCATCATGTCGTTCAGTGACTAAGAAATGAGTTCTGATGTTTTAAGACAAAGAATATATTCAAACATGGCTGATTTGAGTGCGTGAGTATAGTTTTATGCCATGTTTACCAATATTCCAGCAACATCTCAAGAACACTAAAAATTGGCTTCACATGTTGTTCCTCTGTGAGGAATTGAACCTGGGTCTTCAGGGTAAAGAGCACTCACTTAAACCATTAGGCTACCCCACTACACCAGTTGGTCTTTGAGTGACAGAATTTGTGATTCTAGCAATGAATGTGTATGATCTCTGTTACAGAGGATGAAAGTCGGATGCTGGAGGAAGTTACATCATCAATGGCCTCCAGTAGACTGAAAGGGCGTGATCCCTTTGCTGGAGGCTTGCCGAAAATAGACAGCCGACACCCTTCACATCTATCCTCTGGAACCTCTCCAGGTCGAGATCAGGGGCATCCTGGTGCATGTAAGCATTGTGCATCTTCTCTGCATTTTGAAAGGAGATTTTCATTCTGAGCCATATGGGTCAGGGGAGTGATGCTGGTCTTGTTTACTTCTTTCACAGTCAACTATACAGAGTTGCTTCCCTTGTAGTTGTATAAAGTTGTGTCCCTTTGACCTGACAAATCCTTTGAGTGTAGGTCGAAATGTCATTTTGTCAGGACCAGTGTGTGAAATAGTTTCCAAATTTTGCCAGCCAGTTGAGCTAGCTATGCCTGAAAGTTACTAGCCAACAAAAAATTTACAAGTCTGAAACTTTAATGAAGACACAGGTTTCATAATTAGCTGCTGATATAATGAACATTTTTATTTGACCATAATCTTGCATGATTTGAAGGTGTTTTATAGGTTAACAAGTTGGAGGGAGCAAAATGTTACTAAATGACCTCATGAAAGTTCACTTGGTAGTCTGGTCAGTGATTGGAGATTTACTGGTCCTACTGGATTTTTAGTGGTCATGGAATTGAGGGCTAGTGGCTATTTCATGCACAGGTCAGGACCAGACCTGTTCTCATGGATTTACCAAAACAGTAAACATGTTAGACCAACATTGCTGAAGGCTTTCATCCCGCATCAAGTAAATACTGAAATAGTTTTCAGAATATTATTACTCACCCATGGAAGATACTGGAGCATAATATTTTTATGGCAAAAATGGATTACAGTTATGATGTCATAATGCTAATACCTCTGTCTCAATGGCAGTAGACCTTACTTGATATGTGGAAAGCTGAGAATTATCACACTGTAGGTAATTTCTGTCAATCTATGTTGGAATGTAATAAACAGAATACTAAACTCCCTTCCATGATATACCATTTTTATAAAACTTGTGAAAAATTTAGTGTCAAACTCGCTTACACTCATTTGATACCAATCATTAACTCCTCGTATGAAAATGGTGAGTGACTGAGTTTAGCTTTAGCTTTTCAGCACTTAGAAATATTCCAGATATATGGCGGCGGTCTGTAAATAATCTAGTCTGGGACAGACAATCCAGTGATCAACAACATGAGCATTGATCTGTGCAATTGAGAACTGATGACGTGTCAACCAAGTCAGCGAGTCTGAGCATCTGATCCAGTTAGTTGCCTCTTAATTGCATAGTCACCTTTTATGGAAAACATGGTTTGCTGAAGGCCTCTTCTATGCTGGGACCTTCATAAGTCAATGAAAATGGTACTACATAGAAGGTCATTTAGTATCCTCTGTATTACACCGAACATATTGATTTGATCAGAAAACTCATTGGTGTAGATATGAAATCATAGATGTTTCAAGTTCATTGTGTTATTGACCCAGTGTTTCTCAAGCACCAGTCATGTGTCTTATATTCATCGAATTAATCAACTAATTGGGATAAAAAAAATGTAGCAAATATTTGTCAGTCATTTCAGATGCTATCCAACAGAGAAGTGTATCGAGAGAACATAATGTTTAAGTATAGCATGTTGGATATTTTCTCTTCATCAGCTCCCTCGGATCGTGAGTTGCTGAGTCTGATGATGTCTCGAGTGACACAACTGGAAGCAAAGCTGCAGTATCACAGTAAAGAAACTATGGAAAAGGTAGAAAGCTTGAATATTATGTACCTGCTTTTACATATTTTTAGCTCACCTGTACTGAAAGATTGTTTGAACTTTTAGTTTTGCACTGTGTTTCCATATTTTACTTGTTCAGCTGACATTTTTATGTAGAGTTTTGTTTGTGCGTTTCAATTTAACTACTAACTGATTGTCATTTCAGGACAAAAGAATAAGAGTGTTAGAAGATAAACTGAAGATACTCCAAAAGGCTCAAGGTTTGTTCACATGACAATTTATAATAATGGTGATGATGGCAGTGATCTATATACCATAGTCCGTGTGGCTCAAAAGCGGACAGATGAATTGCAGTGTAATTCAAAAACTAATTAGCACCACATACTCAATGAAACGCTGATTATAATCAAAACATCCTGCCAACTCTGTGAGGATTTTGCAGAATTTTTGTCCCATTAACAAAAAAGTTATTTAACAAACGTTTATTAAAATATTGGCTGTCCCGTCCTCTGCACTCCTCCCTCATAACAAATGGTGAACTGTGTCAATATTTTTAATGATTGTTTGTTAAAGAACTTTTTTATTTTAATAAAAAGTGTTCTGCAAAAACCTCACAGAGTTGGTATTATGTTCTGATTATGATCAGTAATTCATTCAACATGTTATGTTTATTAGTTTTCAAGCTAGATTGCTATTCATTGGTGCTCTTTTGAGCCAAACAGACTATAGTTGCTGCAGAAGTTCTGCTAACATGAAGCACCTTTCTAGTTTTAATAACTAAGTCTTCCAAAAGAAAGGTCTTTATTCAGAAGTAGTGCAATAATTCAGCTTTGTGCTTCATGGGAAAACATTATAACAATCAGAGTTACCTCCCTTGGTCCTCTTTAACTGGGTATCATCAAACCAAGAAAAGCATTTATTATTGATGGTAATGATGGATGGTATTGGAATGGAATTACCTCTATTTTCATAATTTCAATTTCTTTATTGTATGCACTTATGAAAACATGAGGATATTTAGAACTATGGCTATACAACTAGTATAATCTTTTTTTTGCTCTACTGAAATTAAATTATAAATGATGAGGTTTTTTTGCCTATGGAAATTTATTCTTGGATGTTATTTTCATAAGTTTGTTTAATGCTTGTTTGGTTATATATTTCACATGTTTAAAAGCAAAATGTTAGCTGACATCAGAACTGTATTGGGAATACACTGTGACTGCTCTCCTTGTGTATCCTTGATTGATTTTTCCTTTGAATTCAAACCATATTTTAGGTGTAATATTTAATCTAATATTGTTAGATTTGATAACTGTGAATATTGGGTGTCTGATTTCAGGGGGACTTAACTCTAGTGAGAAGGTTACGGAGCTTGAGAAGAAATGTCTTCTACTACAACAGCAGATTCATGAGATGGAGGTATTTATAGAATTACTTTCTTGATATTCCTATTAATTTTGAACAGTAGGACATACAGTGGAAAAGCCAGGGTCTGACAAATTACCTGCACTGACTACTTTATTGGTATTGATTTTAATGCTGCATGTAAACATCATTTTTCTGAAAGCACTAGATGGATGCAACAGACGTTTGGCAAACATGATCCTTTCAGTGAAAATTTCATGGTTTATTTATAGATCAATGCCCATTATGTCAATCACTGAATTGTCTGCTCTAAATTCAATTATTTACAAACTTACAGTATATAGCTTGAAGATTTTGCTGTGTATTGCTTTAAGCAGAAAATAAACAAACAACAAACTAATTTTCTATTAAATATCGGACCATAAGAAACTTCCAAACACACATAAATGTGAGTAGAGCAACAGTATTGTTAACCTGTATCGCCAGTGATCTTTATTACACTCAGGCCACAAAAAGTGGTATTGTAGATACATATATAATTCTACATATGCATTCATGCATTTAGGAAAAGACACCTTTTTATCGTGATGAATAACGGGGGTTCAGTGTTCAAATGGATGAACAAATACATGTAGCAGGGGTGGAAATAACCCATTGCCCAATGTCCCAGTCAAGTGTTTTTTCTGTCGGGAAAGCTAATTTGAATATCACGCTGTACCACTGTCTAGATGACTTTCCATAGTTAATTATGTTCTTTATTTAAATAATCAACAAGGAAATTGGCTGGTATAGTGGAAAAATTATCAGAGTAAGTGATTTTACAAGTGCCACTGTACTGGGGTACATTAGCAATTCAAGAATTATTTCCATCCCTGATGTCTTATTTGAAAGGTACAAGGCTACAAATAGTTGTCCAGTCCACTGATCATAGAATTTTGGTGCATGGAAATAAGCAAACAACAATCTAATATTCTATGAACCTCAGACAATGAGAAACCTCAAAACAGACATTAATGAGAGTAGAACAGCTATATTGTTTACTTGTAACGGAGGTGAACTTTATTACCCACAAACAGTGACATTAGAGGTACATGTATATTTATGCACATACATTCATACAGTTAGTAAAAAGACCTATCCTTAATTTATCCATTGTGCTATATCCTGTTTATTGTAATGAATAACTTGGATCCAATTGTTACTGTGTTTAAAGAAAGGAATAAGTACATGTAGTCTGATTTGAAAGATACAAAGCTACAGTTAGATGTCCAGTCTGCTCATGATGTAATTTTGGTGAAAGAAAACACTATTTTTTTACCTGACAGTTTCAACAAGATCAATCTAAAAGTCAGTTAACCAACATACTAGTCCTAGTTCTGCGATAAGTTCTTTCAAAACATTGATTCATGTCACCAATAACATACTTGAGTTATGGACTAATGTTTTCAACACTGAGGGAGTTTGTTCTGATTACATTAATGATCTGAAACATGATGTTTTTTTTAAAAATATCCATTATGGCGTAGCCAGTTCACTGTGCATGTGTTTTTGAAGTTTCAGATTGAAAATTATTGTTGATGTTTGAAGATAATTACTGATTATTAAAGCCTGCAGTCGTTATTTGCTTGTTATTATGCTTAAAGGTCACGTAAAATACAACTTTGCAGATTCTAATACCTTTCGGTATGCACTTACCGAAACACATCATCATAAATGTGAATTCAACCTAGAAAGTTTGAAAAAACATGATGAAAAAAAAAGTCTGCAAAATGAAACGATTCACTAAATTTCCCCCAGCGCTGGGGGGAAAAGTGGGGGGAAAATAGCTGTGCTGCGCTGAGCCCCTAATGCATGTGCATTGAATAGGTTTGCAGAGCTTGAAACAGTATGCCTGCCCGGAGTATGAGGTCGTGAGCAGTAGTCTAATCTTGGTTGTGTACACAAAGAAGTAAATAATCTACTTGTGGCGTGAAAAAAGAGATGTTGATTGTAGTAAGCAGACTCTGTCACAGAGAAAGTTCAATGTCTTGTTTATTGACACTTATATGTCTGCCTGCCTGTCTGCTAAAGACAATATACACAGCTTCAATCATTGACCACATGCAGTTTGAACTAACACCTGTCAGGCCATACACCATAAACAAAATGAATTGATTTATGACTCGTGCATCTGAGTCCTGTCTGTGCCACATTATGTATATGTGATTAGGCAGGTGTGATACTTGTACACATGACATGTTTTTATGTCTGTGGGTTACAAACAAACTACATCCATTTTTCTCGGATGACTGGATCTGATGGAAACTGGTGCAAACTTTTGTCAATTTTAAGTCATGCTTTTTACTTGGACGAATGACAGTTTCCAGCCACGCAGTAGTTCACCATCTCTACAGAGATGTTCTTTGATTGGATCGAACACAAATTCTGAGAACATGTATTTCCAAAACCCAACATCTCTGTATACATTCTTTATGGATAACAACTTCTTCTAATTCCATGATTTTGTTTGACAATGGGATATGAATCCATACTGAAACTACGCATCAAGTACAATAAAAGAAGTTGTTATCCATAAAGAATCTTACTTTCTTGTTACTCGCCATACTTCTGTACAAACAATGAGCCCTCAGCATATCAGCAAATGAACCAGCCAGTCGGAAGCTGTAGTTACACTTGGAGCACATCCACCTGCTATGACTGGGTTTTGGTCTCCCGAGGGCTTCGTCTCGAGGGAAGTAAGCCCAAGTACAAAATACTGCACTTTTGAATCACGATTGTACACTTATAGTTTTGTTTATTTGAATTTTTACAAGCAGCAGTCGTAAGAGGCAAGTAACTGGATCGGATGCTCAGACTTGCTGACTTGGTTGACACATGTCATCAGTTCCCAGTTACGCAGATTGATGCTCATGCTGTTGATCACGGGGTTGTCTGTTCCAGACTTGATTATTTACAGACTGTCGCCATATAGCTAGAATATTGTTGAGTGCAGCGTAAAACTAAACTCACTCACTCACCATAGCCAGGATACAATCAGTTCCACACATTGTTCATAGCAGGGCAGGGGTAGCGTTTGCAAACATTTCATGCACCAAGTGAGGCTTATCTGACTGCTGTGAGTTATTCATGATTTCATTTCACTAGCAGATTAATAATAGATTTTAGTACTCAGCCATTGTGGCTTCCACTTGATCAGGTTACATATCTGGCTCTGTGTGCAGGCAATTAGGTGACTCTCTCTGAAAGTGTGGGTTCAAATCCTGAATGGGACTCAATCCCACAAAGTACTAGAAACTGTACTTTATTGAGAAACTGTAAGCCCAAAAATAACTTGTTGAATATCACTCATTAACTCACTTACTATTAAAGTAAGATGTTTTACTCTGATATAATACCTCTTAGGAAACCACCATTGCAGGAAGAACCCTGAGCAAACTGTCACTGACCAAGCCAAAGGAGGGGTGCATGGATCCCTGAAATCACCTTTCAGACTTTGGAAAACAATTCTCTATCACTTCTGTACCACCTGGGGCTCTATTCTAATTGGATTACATTCTGAAGACCTGGTGTAACAGGCCCCCATGACCAAACCTTACTCTGGGAAACTTTGGCCTAGGATGAACTTTCCGCCCCTATGCTTAATCTTCAGCGAGGAAAGGGTGTCATAGGCCAAGGTTTCCCCGACCTAGAATCAACGTGGAAGGCTACTTCTTTCCTACCCTTGTTCTTATGTCAAAAGAGGGAGATTCTGCCTAGCTAGGCTATTTCTTCTCCAACCTTGTTTTCATGTTTATGTTTATCTGGAATATTGCTAAAACTGGCATGAAAAAAAATCTCTCTCTCTCTCTCTCTCTCTCTCTCTCTCTCTCTCTCTCTCTCTCTCTCTCTCTCTCTCTCTCTCTCTCTCTCTCTCTCTCTCTCTCTCTCTCTCTCTCTCTCTCTCTCTCTCTCTCTCTCTCTCTCTCTCTCTCTCTCTCTCTCAAGTAATGAAATTGTATAGTTCTTGTCAGGAATTTAGTGCAATGAATATCATTACTTATGTAAAAAAAAACATGTGAGGACTATGAATTTGGTTCTCTGTTGAGGGACTTTTTGTTGGTTGAAGAAATTAGAATCAGTGTGTTTAATTGCATGTTGAAAAGTTTAAAACAAGACTGATCATGTTCTGTCCGTCTATTAATAATGAATGTCTTTGTTCTCTCAAGTCATGAACGAAAAGACTGTTGATTAAACCTTTGTATGACAACACGAGTTTGGATAAATTGCCTTTGCTAGTTTACATGAAATATTCATACCATCCAGCAATCAGCTATTACGAGGTGCTACAATCAGGTGATTTGTATCATGATAGGAGACATTAACGGAAGACTTTGGGTATTCTCGTATCGTTGTGAGTGTTACCTGGATGAATGCTTAATGAATGACAGTGCCTCTTGCAGAGTATCCATGGAATGATCTCAGAAGACTTTTGAGCTGTTCCTGCTCTTTTCATCGGTATTGCTGATGCAGCATTACTAAAATGGTTTTAAAAGTAATTCAGAGATGAAATGTTCTCAGATAATTGTGGAGTTGGCTTAACATAATGTCATGGTTTCAGGAACTTGCATTTCCATGTTTGGATATCTGTTGGCAACATTTTCTTTGTTAGTCTGAGTTAGTGAGTTTAGTTTTACCCTGCATTCTGCAATAATTCAGCTATATGGCGGCTGTCTGTAAATAATCGAGTCTGGACCAGACAATCCAGTGATCAACAGCATGACCATTGATCTGCGCAACTGGGATCCGATGACACATGTCAACCAAGTCAGTGAGCGTGACCACCTGATCTTGTTTGTTGCCTCTTATGACTAACTTGGTCACGTTTTATGGCAAGCATGGGTTGCTGAAGGCCTATTCTACTCTGGATCTTCACGGGTCCAGGACAGAAGTAGAAGTGGCAGTACCTGGTATATTTAAGGCGTCTCTAAGGTTTCATGGACATCAACAGGCTATTGAATCTGAAGGCATTTTTATTACAAGTATGCTTGATCTGAAAAACATTTCCATTATAATAATTTATGAAGAAATAATGTCAAAATATTTTACAGTTATTTATTTTTCATATATAGTCTGGTTCATAATTATTGAGAATTTTTCTTCTTACTTTGAGCTATCCTAACACCTCAACTGATTCACTGATACTTAAAACTAAGTAATGGTATAAGGGAGGTAACTCATCTTGGCCTACTGAGTATAGTACAATTAGAGTTACCTCCCCTGAATTTGTAGCAGACGTCATTTTCCTCAGCACTGTCAACAATGTCTGCTGAAGATAAAAGAAGGTTGATTTTTGAGTTGTGTAATCAAGGAATTGATGATGTAAATACATTGGCAGTGTGAACAGGAACTCCTCTTTCTACTGTGTATAGGATTAGGAAGAATTTTAAAGAGGGAAAGGATTTTGGGCACCAGAAAGGAGCAGGGAGCCCCAGAAAATTGGACTTCTCAGATCGCGTCCGGCTGGGAATTTTAGCGTCTAAAAAGCAAAGGGCAAGCATCTCCAACATCAGGTATGAAATGATAGAAAGGGGATCAACAGTTGTATCAAAATCTACAGTTAGAAGAAATTTGATTGATCTTAGATGGGAGAAAAAGACTGGAATTCCTTCTCCTCTCATGAAACAAGAACATAAAGACAGGCGTGTTGAGTGGTGTTTGGCACATGAAAACTTTGACTGGGAAAATGTGATTTTTACTGATGAAAGCTCAATATGGGTATATCCCAATAATGTGAAAATATGGACAAAGTCTGCGTCAGCACCGTTGTATCGACGACCTACATACAGCCCAAAGTTTCATGCATGGGGAGGGATATCCTTATTAGGAACGACCCCGCTGTGTGTGTTTGAGGGAAATCTGACTAGTCAACGCTACACTAACATATTAGATAATTTTCTCCTTCCAAGTGCACATGTGTTTTATGGAAATGACTGGATTTTGCAGCAAGATAATGATCCTAAACACACCGCAAAACATGCCAAGCAGTGGTTTCAGGAGAAAAATGTGACTGCATTACCATTTCCTGCATATAGTCCTGACTTAAATCCCATTGAGAACATTTGGAGGATGATGAAGGAATGTGTGAATCAAAAGGGGTTGACAAAAATTGAAGACGTGAAGAGAGAAGTGGTCCGATACTGGGACAGCATAACTCACGAGACACTAACCTCTCTGATAGGAAGTATGCCTACCCGTCTTAGGCTGTGCCGTGAAGCTCAAGGAGACTTGATAAAATATTAAATTGTTACCTACACAACATGAAAAGGTCAGTTCACTTTTACAATACATTCAATTTTATCTGATTTGTTCTCGTTTAATAATATGAAACGCTTTAGCTATTCTCAATAATTTTGAACCATACTGTAATACATCATGACGTCTTGAAGCAAATATTAGTCAGTCGATAAATAATATTGAAATATTTACTCATTTTGATTTTGAGTTGAAGTGTATAGTTGGTGTCATTCAGACAATGAGATACCCCAATTTGTTGGAAAGCACAATAGGGACTTGCTTACCTTGAATAAGTGATCCTTGTTGAGAAACAAACCAAAAGTAAGCTGCTTTTTCAACCTTGTGCCCATGGTGGTTAATGGAATGCATGATGTCTGAGCGGTGTGGCTGACATCAGGGTGCTGATATTTGGTACAGGCAATAACACTAGTACAGATATTGTTACATTTGCAAGCTCTGTAGCAATTGTAGATGTCATTCCTTGCCCTGTTTCACATGCAGAAGACCTAACCAAATCTGACTTTAGCCCTGTTGTTATGTAGTAAGTAGTAAGGGTATATCTTTTATAGGAAATGGTACTGCTATGCAGTAATATCAGATAAACTGTCTGTAGGATTGAGTCATGTGATCCCAGATGATGCATGTTTTCTTTGAATAGTCTCTTTTCATAAATGACTGCTGTATATCTTCACAACAGTGTAATAGTGTAGCTTTATTTTTGTCCATTTTGTCCCGGGGTAGAATAGGCTTTCAGCAACCAATGCTTGCCATAAAAGGCGACTATGCTTGTCGTAAGAGGCGACTAACTTGGTTGACACATGTCATCGGTTCCCAATTGCGCAGATCGATGCTCATGTTGTTGATCACTACTTTGTCTGGTCCAGACTTGATTATTTACAGACTGCCTATAGCTGGAATATTGCTGAGTGTGGCGTAAAACTAAACTCACTCACTCATTCGCCACAGTACTATTATTTTTTCAATTACTCAGCTCAGATGTGCATGACTAAATCGTTCACATACTTGTATTCAGAATGTAGTAATCTATATGCTAATTGGATGAAAATTCACATAGACAGGTATTGAATCTTGAGTAAAAGATCCAATTTTAAAGACTAGCTAACTAACATTCATAATGAGTCCTTATCATTCATCATCTATCATCCAAGATCACAGGCGACTTACCACATATTGTTATAGTAGGTCTTCATCAATACATGCTTGTCATAAGAGGCAACTATTTGGATCTGGTGGTCAGGCATGCTAATTTTTTTGAAATGTCATTATATCCCAGTTGAGTTTAGTAGTGCTCATGCTATTGATCACAGGGTTTTCTGACACAGACTTAATTTTTGACAGACCGACAACATATGGCTAGAATAATTCTGAGTGTCTCATAAAGCAGCAAACAAACACACAAATACCATGTTTTGTGTTTCAAATACTATGTGAGAAAGGTGAGCTACAGTGCCCTAGTTTTTTTCACCTAAGACAGAGGTAAAACAAGTGCTGCAGTCAGAGATCACACCCTTCTTGTCATAGAACTTGGGGAGGTTTGGGGAGTGTCTCTTAATGACTTGTCTGTGGAATTAATATTTTATAATGTTTATAATGTTTTTTTCAGGCTTTCCTGTCTGACTATGGCATGGTGTGGGTTGGGGATAAAGTTGACCCAGAGTCTGACGTGTATAATGACGATGTTTACTCCAGCGGAGGCAGCGGGGGCAGTGAGGACGACGTGTGGAGGCCAGGTAGGCAGTGAGGTTGGATGAACGTCCTGTGACATACAGCTGAATGTGCATGTTGTTGTCATACCTTACCTTATCAGTGTTAGCTTTATACCAGGATTAGCCAACCCGTGAAGGCCCGAGGTAGAAGAGGCCTTTAGCAATCGATACTTGTCATAAAAGGCGACTATGCTTGTTGTAAGAGGTGACTAACAGGATTGGGTGGTCTGACTTGGTTGACTTATGTCACCAGTTCCCAATTGCACAGATCGATGCTCATGTTGTTGATCACTGGATTGTCTGGTCCGGACTCGATTATTTACAGACTGCAACCATATAGTTGGAATATTGCTGAGTGCGGCATGAAACTAAACTTACTCTAACAGGGTTAGGACATGCAGCAGCTGATGAACGTGGTGATGCTGTTTGTTAGTTCATTGGTTCGTATGCTGAAATGTTAACATTTGAAACTTCCTGCTACAAGTGTTTGTTCCTAACCAAAACTTTAAACCTCAAACACACAACAACCCTCACAAATATGAAAACATATGTTGTTCATTGGTCTTGAAACTTCCATTTCTTACACAACATTTGACGACATGATCTTCCTTTATATCACTTGTGTTAAAAGTTTAAGTGTTAGATATTTAAAGATTTAAGTCCTAGCGGGAACAAACCTCCATATGACCACCTGTAGTTCTGTAGTTTAGAATAGTGTTTCCATCTAGGTTGTTCATTTGATTGATACTCCCTCATATGACTTGGTCTCAGTTACCATTGACATTACATGAACTGTATCGCCTTGATATCTTGGTTGCCATGGACATGACATGAACTTCGTCTCCTTAAAGTCTCATTTCCCATGGACTTGACATGACCTTCATCTCCTCAATGTTTCAGTTGCCATGGACATGACATAACATCTGTCAAAAAGTATATTTCTCCTCCTATTTCAGGGTCATCAGTATCAAGAACTCCTGCATTCCACATGGACTATGACCGCATCATAGAAAACATACGGGACCTGAATGTGCTGGCTGGCGAGGGGGAAGCTAAGATCCAACACACCACAGATGGAGCTAGACTGAGGGTAAGCTGGACCAATGGATACACCTACAGAATACAGGATACCTACCAGCCATATTGTTTAGTGTCATAACCCTTACCCTAACCCTAACCTAAACTTACCCTTACCCTTACCCTTACCCTTACCCTTACCCTTACCCTAAACCTAAACCTAAACCTAAACCTAAACCTAAACCTAAACCTAAATGTGTTGTTGCTTAATGTTCTGTGATGAGTATACAATGATGGGGTTTGAAATGAACACCAGGTAGTAGCGTGATGACTTTCGGAGAATGATAAAAACATCATTGCTTTATGTGATATCTTTGCACTGTTATTTAGGGTTGTATTAATTATGTTATTATGTCAAGAATTGGTTACAATCTCATAATTGATGATTGGTTCATTACAACCAAACAGTGATTGAAAATAATTAATGTGAAATTTCCTGATTATTTTTGTTCATGCAAAAAACCATAAAGAAAAAAACATGTAGATCTTTGGGTTTTTTTTAGCAAATATATTTGCAGTTATCACATCTTTAAAGGATCACTAGTATGTTAGGAACATAAATTTCTTGGATTCTTTACGGTAGTTCAATCATGACTTTGTACAAGCTTGTATATAGTGCTCATGAAATGTTACACACAAAATCAACCTTATGAAAATTTTGTTAATACACAAGTGCCTCAGAATCATTTGTGTTCGATTATGAGAAAACATGATCGATTGCTTGGATGCTTAATGACTGCAACCGATCTTCAGTAATTTCAATTGATTGGACCACCACTAGTTATTATGTTAAAGGTCACATGCAACGTAAAACACAACTTTGCAGATTCTGGTACCTTTCGGTATGTACTTACCGAAACAAATCATAAAAAATGCCAATTCAACCTATAAAGTTGAAAAAAACGCGATGAAAAAAAAGCCCGCGAAATCGGAGTTCAAACGTTTCATTAAATTCCCCCCAGCGCTGGGGGGAAAACTGGTTTCGATAGCTGTGCTACGCTGCGTCCATAACGCATGCGCAGTGAATAGGTTCGCGGAGCTTGAAACAGTATGCATGCCCAGCGTCTGAGGTCGTGAGCAGTAGTCTAATGTTGGTTGTGTACACAAACAAGTAAATAATGTACTCGTTACGTAAAAAAACATGTTGATTGTGGTAAGCAGCCTCTGTCACAGAGAAAGCTCAGTGTCTGGCTTATTCATGCCTATATGTCTGCCTGCCCGTCTGCTAAAGACAACATGCAATACACAGCTTCAATCATTGACCACGTGCAGTTTGAACTTAACACCTATCAGACTATACGACATAAAGAAAATAAGATGATTTATGACTCGTGCTCCCGAGTCCCGTGTCAGCCACATTATGTAACTAGGCACGTGTGATACACATGACATGTTTTTATGTCTGTGGGTTGCAAAGAAACTACATTAATTTTTTTTCGGATGACTGGATCTGACGGAAACTGGTGCAAACTCTTATCAGCTTCAAGTCCTGCTTTGTACTTGGACGAACGACAGTTTCCAGTTCACCATCTCTGCTGAGATAATTTTTGATTGGATCAAACGAAAATTCAGAGAACATGTATTTTCCAAACCCAACGTCTCTATATACATTCTTCATGGATAACGACTTCTTTTAGTGTATATGATTTTGTTTGACAACAGTATATGAATCCATACTGAAATGACGCATCAAGTACACAAAAAGAAGTTGTTATCCATAAAGATTCTTACTTTCTGGTGACTGGCTATACTTCTAACATGCCCATCAAACAGATCATCTTTCTGTACACACAATGAACCCTCAGCATACCAGCAAATGAAACAGCCAATCGGAAGCCGTCGTTACACTTGAGTGCATATCCACCCGCTATGACTGGGTTCGGTCTCCCGAGGGCTTCGTTTCAGGGGAAGTAAGCCCAAGTACAAAATATTGCACTTTTGAATCGCGATTGTACGCTTATAATTTTGTTTATTTGTTTTTTAAAAGCAGTAATGTATATTATATGTCATGAATAAGTGAAAAATGTGTTTTAATTATGCTTGATTTTTTGGTTGCATGTGACCTTTAATATTTTTTTCAGATTCAGGATCCAGTCCCCCTGACCCTCTATGCAAATGGAATCATGTTGTTTAACGGGCCGTTCCGACCCTTCTCGGATCCCGAAACACAGCTGTGTGTTAAAGATCTTAGTGATGGCTACTTTCCATCAGAACTTCAAAACCGTTATCCAGATGGCGTGCCGTTTAAGGTAACTACTTGTTGACAAATTAAAGGTGTAAAATGAGTCCCTTTCTTTGACATAGTCTAAGGGATGAGAACCTTTGTGAAGTGGATACTTGATGTGAAATATGATCTATTTTGGGATCCTGAGGGAAAATAGGTCCTTTGTAGCCATTACATTCAGTGAGGCTATTTTAGTTTTTGTGGTCCAGACATGTAGATTTCTGCTGTGGTAATGCTGGAGTAAAGCTGTCTCTTTATTTAGTGCATAGGCAGGTTTAGTGAATTATTACAGAAAAGGCGAAAGGGATATGTCAGTCCACAATCCTGTCGTTGAGTCCTTGCGGATGGAACCTATGGAGCTCAAATATCCACCTTAATTCAAGAGACCTTCTTTTTTTTTGGTGGTTTGTTCTGAGTCCGGGTTGTCTGTGAGTTGTGTTATGATGTCAAATTTTAGATCATTTTTGCCATGATATTTACGAATTGAAATGAAGTGTGACCAGTTTCTTACGCTTGTGTGTGATATCAGCATAGTGTTCTGTTCATCTGATTCTCAAACATCGTTTCGTCTCACCTACATATTGTTTCTTGCAATGTTTTTAGTATTTTAGTACTTTGTACCAAGATACACCTAAGCCAATCAGGCCCAATGTAGTCTCAATTTTTGCTTTTTAGTGAATTATTAGTCAACAGAATTTCTTTATCTTGATGTCCATAGTTTCTAGTTATCCCAGTGTGAAGCTTGGGTAACCTGGAGGAGCCCTGTATACTCAATTCTTCTGATACAAGTGAGAATCGGGTGGTTGCAATGTGTGGAGGAGCCCTGTATGCTCAATTCTTCTGATACAAGTGAGAATCGGGTGGTTGCAATGTGTGGAGGTGCCCTGTATACTCAATTCTTCTGATACAAGTGAGAATCGGGTGGTTGCAATGTGTGGAGAAGCCCTGTATACTCAATTCTTCTGATACAAATGAGAATTGGGTAGTATGTCATTGGGACCCAGCACTTCGAAACATGCACACAATCACTAGTTAACAGGACACTGTTACATGGCTGAGATATCCCAAATAATGCTGTCTGCCCAGAATACTCTCTCACCACTAACAGTGACATCTTGAGTTTTAGTTTTAGTTTTCTTTTTTAGTTTTTTTGCGTTTCAGTTTTACACATCTCTCAGCAATATTCCAGCTACATGGAGGCGCTTGAGTGAGTTTAGGCATAATCAGAGAAACACTTTCCGTTTCCTCGTTTACAGTTGATTCCAAGCAAGCTCTGTTGGTCATAGGACTCGCGTAGTGGATCAGATAGTCAAGCTAGGTGACTTGGTTGATTGCATCTCATTGTACTCTGTAGATCTGGAAATTTGCTTACATTATCAATCACTGGATTATCTGTGCTGTTGTAGCAATGGAATATGGTGTGCAGCTATATTCAAATAAACAAATATAAAAATTAAAAAACATACAAAAATCATTATTTATTTTCATTATTATTATTGTAGGATATTTCCATAGGACATATTTAGGCAACTAGTACATGCTCATAGCGCTGGTATTTTCTAACTGCACGTCATATTATCAATCTCAACCCTTGCAGCCACTAGGCATACCATGTTATTGTGTCTGTCTCATCCTTACGAGATACTGTAAACTGTCCTATTTCCGTGCCTTTAACTTTTCGCGAGTTATGGTCACTAAACCTTTTCGCGCCTCCTTATTTTCACGAGGTGATCTTGTTACAGGGGCGTCTCTGAATGTTTTTACATGACACGCAGGTGCATGACCATTGAGCTGTTATAAAATAAACAGATTGGGAAGTGATCTAGCAACAAATTAAATCTAATTGATTTCAGAATTAATCCTTTTTAATTAGGTGTTAGAGCAATGAAAATAGAACATGATTGAGCCATGTTAATCCAGATTAGCCCAGCGGTGACACGTGATTGAGCAATGACATCTGTATTGTTTTTGTGTCGTTGACTTGAATAGAGTGTATGATATATCTATATTATCGCTTGTTTTTATTCTTGTGTCATGAAGTCTGACGCGAAGTTCGCGAAAATTAAACAGTCGCAAAAATTTGGCTGTTTACAGTACCCATTCATAGCTGGGTGGACTGGGATACATAGTCACAGTACTTTGTCCAAGTTTGCTGCACATTGCTGTACTCACAACTAGGTGTTTGCACATTTTCATGTGGCCACCATCTGGTCATGTACCAACAGAATTGTGGGTTATTTTCAACTGTCAGTCAAATCTCTCAACTAAGAACAGATTTCATTGACAGCAATGTATCTATATATCTGCAGAGGGACAGGAGTCTCTGATAGTGAAATGATCAGATCATAGGAATCCTCTCAATTATCCACGTGAACTCTTCCAGGTGACTGATTTACGGAAAGTATCCTTCAGAAGTGAGCGACGCCAGGATCTGTTTACTGGTGCAGGACAGCTGTTGGGTGGAGATACAAAGCCATCTCGTCTTGTCCCTAGCAACCTGGACAAGTCAGTACAGCATCATGATGCTTCGTCCGAGTCTTCCGGTGAGGTCACAAGTCAACTTCCAGGTGAGTTCATTTGGATAATATTGTACAATTGCAAAAGCAAAAAATAACTTGAGGTACACCTCTGTTACAATTCAACACTCCTAACTTATCTCTAGGTAGACCTTTATCAGCAAGTAACTGTACATATATCTAAATGTAAATCTTTGTCAGCTGCCTTTGTGTCTGGTCAGTCTCTCTAAATGATGCTGTTCTCAAAGCATCTCTTGGTTGAAATTCAATCTCCTCAAACAGTGCCTATAGAGACACCTTTTGTGGGAAACAAACCCTGTCCTCCCTGATGTTCAAGAGTACATCTTGACTATGTTTTATTTTCTCCATGAATGCTTTTGTTGAGATACACTTCTGTTGCAATAAAATTTCTCCAAACAAGTTTTTCTCAAGGTATTCCTTTGTGCAAATGAATCTGTTTTACCAGAGACCTCTTGATCTCAAAAGATATAATTTGAAGTAAAAAAACTGTGCAGTTCTATGATTTCATTTCTGTTTGGTTTTGTATCAATGTGAACATAATTATCTGAGCTTCTTAAATATGTACATACTTTCATGATTTTATTTCTGCCATTATTTCAGGTCCCCAGTTGTCCATTGAACAATTTCTGAACAAACTGCCATCATCTGTGATAAAACAAGGGAAGGTTATCGACATCCGGAACTCACTTGGAGACCATATGCAGCAGGTTTGTGTATATGCTGTCATACTGACATGTACGAATACAACAATGCCGTATAGTGACGTCATGATTGTATCAATACATGCAGTGTGTTATGACTGGCCAGCCATCATGTTTGCTTCTTTGGATTACAAACTGAGTATTAGGAAAAGGCCTAATTTAAGTCAATATGCATTGATGATATTCTGCAGTTTTTGTGTTTTTACTTCCTAAAGATGAGGATTGAGTGGTTGAAGAATTTTTGACGTTCTGAGAAAGTTACTGATATACAGTACTACCAAAAATTTGAATTTGGATTTCAGGTAAAATGTCCCTGAAAAGTGTTTCAGGAACGGATGAAACATTTTCACCTTATTAGCAAACATTTTTTCGTTCTTATGAAGTACTATTAACATGTTACTGTGATCTTGATGTTCTGGGAAAATATTTCTGACAAGAAACCAGGTAAGATGGTGGAATCCATACACATCTGAAGCATGGATGATCTTATCAGTTTGGAGACATCTTGCATCTTTCATAAGTGGTGACTTTTAAATGGGATCGAGTGGTCAGGATTGATGACTTGGTTAGTAACAATTGTATAGATCAGTGCTCATGTTGTTGATCACTGGCTTGTCTTCCACCATGTAGCTGGAATATTGCTAGATGCGGCGCTAAAAAACAAACACATGAAGACTAGCATCATGATCATCAGCTGTATAGCAATACACTGACCACTTTATGTTCTGATTAAGGGCAAAGACGGCAAGACCAGCAGTGGAATTGTTGTCGTGGAAACTGCAGTAACAACAGAGATGAAGAAAAGGTAAGTGATGCTTATTTATTTTGTGCAAAGCACCATTACATTGCAGTGATGAGACAGTGTAAATTTCTGTACTGTCTGACTGTTTTAAAAATTGTGGTAAACCTGACTCTGGAACCTTCTCATGAATACATCATTGTGAGACCTGTATTTATTCCCAGACTGGAGGCAGATGAAGGTAGTCGTCCACAGTCGCCACGAGATATAACCACACTGAGGATAAAGTCAGGGGACCAGACTTATATAGTCAAGATGAAGTTCCAGAACACTGTGGGGGATCTTCGTCTCTATCTGAACAAACAAAGGTGAGTATCAGTGCAGTTTGATTTAGATGATAGTAAGGAGACAAAAAATGAAAAAAAAAGCAAATATGTGGTACATAGCTATTGAAATTGGATCCTTTATTCCTGTCCAGGTTTTGAAACACAAGTACTGTAGTCAGACGTTCTTCTACCTGACAGCGCCTTGTATGGAAACTTATAATCATGATGTTTTGATCACGAATTATGCCATTCCACATGATGCAGTCTGCCACATTAGCCAATATACCAGTTGTCACCAGTTGTGACACAGTAACGCAATGCATCAGCATTCACTTGATGAGGTCAAACTGAACAAGATGTAGATTAAAGATAGGACAGGCTCTTGCTGGTAGTCTCAAATTGTTTCAGCACAGACTTTGTGGATAATGTAAAACTGAAAAATCATATAGATTTTTGTGCTTTTCTGACAATGATTGCATGGCTTAGTTAGGGCTATTAGCTTTCTTAATTGTTGCCCTGGAAATGGTTCTAATGCATATTTTATATTTCAGACATGGTTTACCTCACTACCAGATCATGTCTGCATACCCACATCGTATCTATGATGACACCTCTTTGACCTTGGATGAATGTGGCCTGACCCCTAATGCTGTCCTTCATCTCCGTCCTGTAAAGAGGTCATGACCTTGACCCTTATTAAAGTCTTATCAGTTCTTCGTCCATGAAAGGAATTGCATAATACCATTCATTGTTCCAATGGCAATAAGTTCCGATAATTTTTTTTGTGAAGATTTTAGAAGCAATGAAGTATTACGGCCTGCTGTATTTGGTACTAGGCAGATTATGGCTTCTTGTAAATCAGAGCTTGTAGTAACTGACTGGTCATCTGGTACATGTTGGGCTCCACTCTGTGGCTCATAAAGAACACAGAGTCAAGGAAGAAAACAGTGTTGTCCGTGCAATGTAAGCTGACCTGTCATTGGTCAGAGAACACACTAGCTTCCTACTTATTTGATGGTTGGTTGGTCTGTTGTTTGACATTGCAGTCAACAATATTCCAGTTATATGGCAACAGTCTGTAAATAATCAAGTCAACCAAGTCAGCGTGAGGATCCATTAGAACTGATCTTCAGTAACCCATGCTTGTATTAAGAGGTGACTGACTGGATTGGGTGGTCAGGCTCACTGACTTGGTTGTTACATTTTATCCCAGTTATGTAGATCAATGCTCATGATATGATAATCATTGACTTGTCTGGTCCAGACTTGATTATTTACAGGGTGTCATTAAACAACCAACCAAATGAAGACCAATATTCTAACGTGGAATGTGATATTTGAACCAGGCAATAGCTTGAGACATTGTTTAAAAGAAACAGGAAGATCCAAAAGATAGTTCACTGTCCCAGAAGGTACAAAAAATATTGAGACTTCCACCATATATACTATCTGTCAAAAGTTTACACTCCCTAGTGTAAATGGAGCCACTTCAGTTAACTGGTCTAAACTAAATGTTGCAAAATATTTCATACTGTTTAAACTCTGTTTATACATGAATTCATGTATTGTAAAACAAATTTGTTACACGAAAAAGATTGTTGTCATGAGTTCAATAAATGATGAACCTCGGTGAAAAGTGGCACATTCTTAACAAAACTTTACACCAAAATGCAGCTGTTCACAAACACAATATTTGCACATGCTTTTGAGCAATTTGATGCATGATCCACGTGCAATTCATGCACATAAGGTTTGCAGTTGGTTGCACCAAGTTATTGGAGAAATTCATCTTCGATGCATGACATATAGTGAGTGCATTAAGTTAGTCTAAACTTTTGAATAATCCATAGCTTTAAACAGGAAACAAACAAAACAAACAATAAGTATTGAAGAACGTAAAAATATATGTTCATACTGTCCTTTAACTCTTGGACAAACGACACATAGAAGTACACACATGGTATAGTAATGGAAAAAAACATATGCCTAAATTTTCACTGGTCTAGGGTGTCA
This sequence comes from Haliotis asinina, assembly GCF_037392515.1. Taxonomy (NCBI): domain Eukaryota; kingdom Metazoa; phylum Mollusca; class Gastropoda; order Lepetellida; family Haliotidae; genus Haliotis; species Haliotis asinina. The sequence goes on from NC_090285.1 coordinate 37,681,357, forward strand.
CATTTTCTTGAGCAGAGTTCCATCCCTTTGTAGGGTCAGGAGCCTGATCTTGCCACCATGGTTGACAATGAGTTTCCTTCCTGCTTAAAGAAGCTTAATGACCTTGTTATTTTGAAATCAAACTTGTAATGAAGAGCACTATCATTTTCTGTCCAAGTCAAGGAATATTGAATAATTGTCTTTCAAGGTATTGCTTTTTCCTAGTTGAAAAATTACAAACATGGAAAAATTGTTATAATGACAATATCCACTTTGCTATGAAACTGTAACACACATCTGTTAAATTTGAATGTGTATAATGGTACACTTTTGAATAGTACTGTTATTTTTCGAAATAATATTTTACTTTGACACTGCTGATATTTGCAAATTCAAACAAACCAGTACAATTACTGTTAGCACCCAAAGACATTATGAACCAAAATATTTTTGGTGATTGCTATTTAGGCATTTCAATTTTCTGTTGCTTTAGTAGAGATTTCTTATATTTTTATGTTATTTTTTTTATTTTTAATTAATGTGATTAACTATAACACATTGTTATTATCATGTTGTTGTGTTTTGTATGTGAATGTGATAATAACCTGTTTTCATCAACCAGTATTTTTTGGTAACTGCTTAGTTAGGGCTATAGATTTAATGAATACAGCCCTGAAATGGATCCAGTGTAGGGTTATTTTCTTCTTTATCACTCCAGATGTAATGTATATACTCTATTTAGAATTGAACTGCTTCATACCATGAACATATTAAATGATGGTTTGGGAAGGTATTGATTTTTTATGTTTTGTCATTCATGAACTAGTTATTTTCACAATATATGTTAACTTTAGATATTTATTTGAATTTTTTACAATGTCATTTTAAGAACTTTAACATTTCTACTAATTTTTTTATGTTGGTAAAAGTTTCAAGATTAGATTGTTGATTGCTTTATAATAAGATTTAAAGCAATAAAACCCTCAAACATACTCTTTTGTGTACAGTGTCTTGTGTTGATGTTAGAGCAATGGTTTTGTAGGAAGTGAGATGTATTATTTGGCTGTATGTTACTATATTGTTTTGCTTGTTATGCCAGACTCATTTTGTTTATTGTTTTCTGAGCATTAATGGCAAGATAAAGGGGAAAACAAACTAAGATACTTGGTCATGACTCCTGGCCATTACTGTTTTATGGAAAACAAATTTTAGTAGAAACTTCCAGTGTTGAAATCAGTGTTATGATACTGGCTGTATTTTCCTGAAAACCATGTTGAATGTAAAAATGTAAGAAAAAGTCTGATGTTCATAAAAGTAAGGGTATTCTTTTGTCAAATGTGAAGTTGAATGTCAGCAGAATATCTGATGATCATTTTGGTACGATATTGTGGTTATATTTTCCTGAAAACTGGGTTTGAATGTAAGAAAAATGATTGATGTTCATAATGGTCGTACATTCTTGCCACAGTGAAAAAATAAAGGATTTACTTTGGCCTTATAATTTTTTTTATGAAATAAGTGCTTCTACTTAAAAGGAAGATTTCAAATCAAGATGTCAGTCTGTTTTAGTTTTGCTTCACTTTTTACAAAGGAAAAGTGAGAGTAGGTTTATTGATATGGTAAGAATACTGCTGGTTTAGTCAAAATCGTGTGTATTAAGACTTGTGCAAGATGTGCATATGACTTTATCCATGAGAATGTAGAGAAACAAGAAATGACCTCGCCAATTTGACAGGGTAAATGTGATAAAAGTTGACAGATGAAATGGAACAGAACAGAAGGACTGCAACAAATCAACTATGATGTGAATACATTATATGTCCTGAGCATACAGTAACAAATTAATGACATTTCATTAGTTTTATTTAGTGGAGTAATAAGAAAATAAAGTATTTGAACTGTTTTGACCATGCTAACAGGGTTAATATGTCATGAGAATGACCAGTGACCACCTGCTGTCAAATAAATTACAGTGGAATCTGTCAAACAGTGGAGTCTGTGTAATCAGGTTTGCTCCTTAACACAGACTACTTTCGGTGTTCCTGCAAAATTGTCTTAGTTTATCCTTAAAGCATGCTTTATAATCCAGACTCTCTCAATTACGGATTACAGACTAAAGGAACAGTCCATTGAATAAACATCCCTGCTTCTGTCCTTAATGGTAAATGACACTGTATTGTGTTGAAATTGACAGAGGCAGAAGCAGTTTATGTTAACAGTCTTTTTCCAATGAAAGTATAAATAATGTAGTGAGTATACATTAAAAAAAACAGGTAGGTAACTCATCATGGCAGTGAAAATGGAATAGACAAACATTGTCTAATCCAGACTGCTTTACAGTCCGGGCAAGTGAATAAGTCTCAGGCCAGTCCGTAATAGACAGATTCTACTGTACATGTAAGAGAGTATACTTTTATCCTGTCCAATATGAATAAAAGCCTTACTACAACGGGCCAACGAAGGTGGAGGGGTTAAATTATCTACTTATAGTTACTGTCATTAAATTGATTTTACACATGCTTCAGTTATTGTTGTGTAGCTTCATTAAATGATCATCTACATTGTAATTACCCATCATTGATGGTATATATGTTAGAGAAAACACTTCTCCTCGGTTTTGGTAGACAATGTAAAACCATCGGGGTCAGGAATTCGGGAATTTCCCATCTCCTCCGGTTTTACATTGTCTACCAAAACTCGGAGGCATGTTTTCTCCTATACCAAACTGTTGCTGTCAAAGTTTTGTCTTAGGATATTTTTACCATGGGGAGAGATTGGGATTGGCTAAAGTTTCCCTGCCTAAGCCCAAGTTCTGCCTTGATTAAACTAGGATATTTTGTTCTGCCTTCTATGAAAAGGGAGGAGATTCTGGCTTAACTAGACCACTTCTTTCCCACCCTTGTTCTTATGTTGAAAGCGGGCTACTTCTTCCTCAACATTCCTTTGTGGGTGTCTCAGGGTTTTTATATTAAATTAACATAATAACTGCATTGTGCATGGGATAGTGTAGGTATTTGGGTGGGTGGTTTTCTACCAAGAAACATCCTAGGCCAAAGTTTTGGCCAGGGGACAAGTCTGACCTGTTACAGAACTTGGACAGGGCAGAGAGCTTGATATGATAAATATGGTATAAAAATTGTTATGATGATGATGATGATGATGATGATGATGATGATGATGATGATGATGATGATGATTAACTTCATTATCGTAAACTTGCATGACGTCTTCAGTATGTGACATGTTCAACAACACTTTCACAAACAGGTTATTGAAACACTTAAAGCATTTATGTTGTAATGATCAATTTTGAGTTACCATTTTATCCACAGATGTGTTTTGTAATGAGTTTACACAAGATTATCTGTAACTCCATACAAACAACATTAATCCAATATATATTGTTTGAGCAGCATTCTTCAGAGTGGTGAGAAAAAAATTAATCATACAACGGAAGACTGAGGGAAGTTTCAGTGTAGAATCCTCATGGAAATGTCATTCTATATAATTAACAGTAACAGGAAGTGTTCATACATAAGAGTTGTATGTTCTGTTATCCACCTTACTTTAGCCATGTCTTACAGGATCCGTATCTGTTGCATTCAGGGGTGTAGCTACCAATATTTAAAAAAGCCAGGGCTTACACATGATTGTCGCTAAAAAAGTTGGGCAAGGCCTCAATCCTGTCCAAATATAAAGCATTGGAACCTGAAAAAATTACATGAAAAAAATTGACTTGCTACAAGCGTGGCATGCATCTCATTTTAAATTGGTTATAAAAAATGATTTATCAGAAACACATAAACAATTGCTGTCAAAGGAGAACATAAGTGTGTTTATTCTAGAATTATTTTGAAAGTTTGTATGTAATGATGAGTATTTGTGTATCATTAGCTGCACACGATAATCACTAACTTCACCATACATGTCATGTGGTACAGGTCAGTATCGGTTCCTTTCTTCTTATTTGAAATGAATTGTAAAACCTAATTTATCTGAAACAAAACAAGTAGCACCAAAACGAAAAATGTACCGGCCATTATTGTAGTATTGTTTTGGAAATTTGCATTTCTTTATAGGTTCAAAAATGTCCTTTCAACACTTGTCTGACATGTTTGAACGTATGTCTTAATGCCGTATGTCACTGATGTTTTCTTTAATGTGATTTTTTTTTAGAATCAGTGTCATTAAGTGTTTTATCAGTGATTGCAAAGCAAAATTATAAAGTACTGCATTATGGTAAGTCTGCTCAGGATCAGTATATCATATATTACTGTAGATAAGCCGAATATTGAAGACCGAAAATAGCAACCTAGATTATGGTCTGCTTATATGCAGGCAACACCTTTTGTGAAACTTTTTTTCTGCCTACCAGTAAGAACACAACATGGTTACATTGTGGCATGGTACGTCTGAGATAGTATAAGCTGCACATGTTGGTACAGTCAGTCATACAAGGATGCAACATGCAAGTTGCTGTGCAATAATCTTCCTCATCACAAATGAAAAGTTCTACTTTACCTCACCCCTAAATCCACTGGGATGGAAACATGGCACAGTTGTGTACGCATGTACTAGGTACAGGATCCAGTGATCATGTGTTCAAATCCCAGATTAGCTAAAGTGCTATACATGTACTGTGATGATGATCTTGTAAAGTTCCTCTAACATCAAGCTTTTCGTAACATTCCAAGGGATGTAAGCAGCTTTAGACAAATCTGCCTGACCGACCACCCGGTATGGGTTATTTTTAACAGGGACCGTCAGATTCTGAAATTCACCTGCCCGATGGTTGTTTAAATTTCAATCATAATTATTTTACAAGTTTTAATTTAATCATCGTAAGTAAATTAGTATTTTTTTGTGGGCAGGTAAGTTTTGGTCAGGGGTGGAAAGTTTTACATCTAACCAAACTTGTGGGGTAAAATGTTTGGGAGTTTCATCCTCTGTGTAAGAGATATCTTACTGTTAGGACATATTTGGCATATTAAAAACATGGTATCCAATCTGGATGGAACGATGCTCATCTATAAGATGATGCCTGTGATATGGCATATAAACTTTCAGGTCCAGACTTGATTCCTTACAGACATCTATCACAAAACTTGGATATTGCTGAGTGTGGTGTTGAACAGACATACAAACAAATCAGTTTTGTTTTCCCTGAGATGATTGTATGAGTTGGATAATGTTTTATGTAACATGTGTAACAACATTTCTTGCCATTTTCTTTCCAGAGTTGTTGTTTCTTATTTTTTCCAGTAGATTCATCCCAGTCATCCACATCCTTGTACAACACAGGGTCGGTAGCCATATTGTCATGGCACTGAATTTCATTGTAATTAAAAACATTTTTACAATTTCGTGTCTTTTGTTTAAAGTGTACAGATTTCCTTCATCGCCCATTTTGAATAAAGCAGGATTTATTGCAGGAAACTTGTTTGTTCATCCTTCCTTTTTTCCATCAGTCTCTCAAACCATTTTTCATCTTAAATGGAGTGAGTGAGTTTAGTTTTATGCCACTTATAGCAATATTTCAGCAACGTCACAACAGCAGCAGATAACTAATTTCACTCACTTTGGCACAAGGAGGAAATGTTTTAATCACAAATGTACCCCACCCCTATTTTAGATGAAAATGAGGCTAGTTCTTGTATCCACAGCAGACTTTAAAATATAGTATTCCTAAACTTGCAATATAGATCACTCTACTCTAGGGTTTAAATGGTGCCATTTGAATATATTTTTAAAATTTATTGAATAGTATTATTATTTCTTCAATGAGCTGGAGGAATCCAATGGCAATGCGCCAAACGTCAGATATATAAACAACCAAACCCCATTCCTGAATTGCAGACAATGATCACATGTTGACAGACTCAAAAAACCTTTTGAGAAAAAGAAAATGTGTGAATATCTTTTGTATTTGTTTCCATCTAACATGTTTGATGGCCAGGCTATTTTTCACAAGTCCCAAAAAACAAAAAGTAGCAAGGGTCTGACCTGATTCAATGTTTAGTATACAACCCAGCATTGTATATTATTGATTTTACTCAAGCACTTCTAATGACATGTACGTTGATGCGATAATTGGTTGTACTTCACATAAACTATATTCAGAGTGTATCGCTACAGTATCTCTAATAAGCTGTACTTGATGTGATAATTGGCAGTAACAAAGATACCAGGTTGTTAGAGCTGAATAATTTATTGCAGTCTGTAATCTCAGTCTTGAATCTTAATCCGACTGGATTCTTGACTACAGCGCTCCGTGCCATGCCCACTTGGTGACATTGTGTTGGAGATTCTAGCGACTACACGCGACAGACCCCAGACACTGGTGTTAAGGGGGCTTTGTGAGTCTCAGACAGATCTACATAGGCCTTATAGTATTAGTCGCGGCTAGTTGTCACTGAGACGAGATAATGTTGTGAGAAAATGAGCTGGATCTACCTTTGGTTGAGTAATCAATGATTCACTTTGACATGGTATGGACTGGGTAATAATAATACGAACAATGATCACCACCACCACCACCACCACCACCACTACCACCATCATCATCATCATCATCATCATCATCAGATTATTATGCTGGATATCTTGCTCAAAGCATGCCATCATTACCCAGGTCAGTGGATCAGGGTGTCATCTACAATTCTCATCTTCCTGGGGAGTATACAACCTAAACTGCATAAGGTTCTGGAGGGTTACACAGAGTCACAGTACAGACCCATCCTGCCTGGTATTCTTCTACTGCTGAAGAAACAAGGGCGTATTTTAAACCACGTCTGTTGTCCTTTGTACTAATAGATTAAACATACCAAAGTATGCCTTTGTGATTAGTGAGGAATACACTGCAGTATCCATCAAGCACTGACATTACCCTGATATCACTGGACACTTAAGATAGACACAAGTTAGCCCAGTATTGTATATATGGTGGTTTAAGTCATGTTGACTATGTAAGGTTGTCTCCCTTACTTGTGCCAGGATTGGCAGATGTGTGTTTGTATCTTGGTCAGATCTATCGTTTTACATGTTTAATATTTCATGTAGTATGTGCATGCAGTCTCAAAAGAAGGGGAAAATATTCAATTCTTTCCTGTAAATATAGCTAATCTGTTATTCCATGTCACAGTGGCACCAATGAGTACAGGAACGAATCCTGGATTTTGCAGAACAGATGGTGCACATGAATCATGAAGTCCAAAAGGGGGAAATACTCCTTGAGGAAAATATTTATGGGGAGAGATGGGGGTAAGTATGTTATGGTGTGTAGGTCATGGTTAGTGAGTGAGATTAGTTTTTTGCTGCTTTTAGCAATATTCCAACAATATCATGTCAGCTGACATCAGAAATGGGCTTTATACATTGTACCCATGTGGGGAAACGAACCCAGGTCTTCATGATGAGTGAAATTGCATTACCCACTAGGCTACCCCACCACCCCTGAGAAGATGTGTCAAGTTCTGAATGTGTTTGAAAATATTGAAAGTGCATGAGTAGACGTGACTGGTAAAAGAAACAAACATGATGAAGCAGTGGTTAACATGTTTGCTTCTAGTGTCGATGGCCCGGGTTCAGTATCCCACATACTGGTGAAATGTGTGAAAGCCATTTCTGTTTTCTGTGATATTGCTGGAATTTTGCTAAAAGTGGTGTGAAACTTACCTGACTCACCCACTCACTTAAATGATTTATGAATGAATGTTGTTTTCTGCAACAACCAACATTCTTCAAGACATATACAGAGTGGTAGGGTAGCCTAGTGGTGAATTTTAGTGTCCACTCATCATGCTGAAGACACTGGTTCAATTCCCCACATGCATGCAGTGTGGGAAGCCAATTTCTGATATTGCAGGAATATTGCTAAAAACTGTGTAAAATCGAAGTCACGCACACATTCAAGACATTTTCTTTGACAATTCTTTGTGGGTTCAATTCCCCACATGGGTACAAGACCTGGGTTCAATTCCCCACATGGGTACAATGTGTGAAGCCCATTTTTGCTGTTTCCAGCTGTGATATTGTTTGAATATTGCTGAAAAAATCACAACAAACTCCTTCACTCTAAAAAATTTCTATCAGTCTATAAATATTAATGCCAGGATAGACTTTTTTGCATTTCTAAATCAAGTTCCATGTTTTAACATGGGACAATTGGAACAATGACATACATCAATCTAAGTCATACCTTGCAGCAACCTGATACTCTCTGATACTCATTATGAACATGGATCACAGGAGGGTGGGGGGTAGGGGAATATATAGAACTTATCTCCATATATTCGCATATTAAAGAAGTAGGTCAACAACATTGTTGACTGGGTCATTTTCATGGCCTTTCATGTTTGGCCCTCTTTGAACAAATCATGTTTGATTTCTTACAAACTCCTGTCAACTCTCAAGATGCATTTCAATGACTGGGCTGTAAAGCCTGGATATAATTTATTGCCATGTTGACAGCAATTGATTTCTTTATGTTATTGACAACAGTAAGTGACGCAGGTAGGTCACACTGCTTGCCTATAGTATTGATCTTAACTCTGGCTTTTCATAATGAAACAGACAAGCCAACGGTATGACATTGTATGTGGGCATTTCAAATATTCAGTGCTGGCAGTTCAAGAGTTGTAGACTCTTAACAGTGCTGTTAGTTGAAGGGTCAGGGGTTTACTTTAATGGACAGCACAAAGTTTGCACCCCCAAAATATGAGTGAGTGAGTGAGTGAGTGAGTGAGTGAGTGGATGAGTGAGTGGATGAGTGGTTGAGTTGAGTGAGTGAGTGAGTGGTCACGATTCCCTGACGTTACAATAATGCCATTCCAAAAAAGTACAAGATATTCCAATTTGCGAGCATACCATTAGCCAGTGCCAGTGTGTATGAGAAAAAGTAATATGTATCTATACAGATGAAACATTTCCAAAGGAATGTAATAAATTTTGTAAATCAAATATCCCCTACTGTTTTGAATGGTAATATTACATTAAACAAATGTCGACAGTGAAACGCATTTGACATAAAATGTGGCAGTCTGTCAATAATCAAGTTTGGACCAGAGAATCCAGAGAGCATCTATCAATGGTATTGGTATTCAATGACGTGTTAACCAAGAGACATACGAAGATTACCTTCCTGGCATTTAAATGTCAAGCTCACCAATTTACATTATATTTCTAATCAGCATACAGCCTGTGACCCCAATATCTTGATCTTTTGCAACAAAATGTTTTACTTGCAAGAATACATTAGGCCACACCAATTTTATTTCTTGTTTTACGGATCCACCTGTAACATTTGTTCAAGAATAAGAAAAAAAATATAAACTAATTTTCCCCACTCAAAAAATAAAATCCTAATGTTTTTATTGGCTACAAATGTAAACTCACAAGAAAATACCTTTTAGGTTGTTTTTTGATCAATATGAATTCACTTCATAAATTGCCAAAAGTAAGATACTTTGAGTATTTAGCAAGAATATTACTATGATTGAAAATTTTATTTTTATTTTTTTTCACCTGCTTTTAGGTTTTCAGAGGACAAAAATCCATGAAACAAAAAATAGAATTGGTCTGGCCTGACCCAGCCTAATCGTCTCAATACGGCTGTGGAAAACCATTCAACATGAGAGAGCACAATGACAGATCCAAATAAGCATGTAGGATTCATGCATCATTTGAATTATGTATGGAATACACGAATGCTCAGCTCTCTAATCTTTTAAACTTAAACTTAATTTATTTACCTCAAAACAAAAAGGGGAGGGGTGTCGGAAGACATGATTTCATAGCAGTTAACAAAACATTCTTCAGTAAAATAACGGTCATGTTGATACCAACAGTGATTGTTATGATATAAAAGGGAAAATAAATAATATATCTGTGGTGGGACATACTTACGTTTTGCAGCTAAGATACTAACAGCCATTGTCTTGTGGTCTGAGATGGCCACAATAAGGACATACCACATTGCAAGGGTCAGCTTATTGTACGAAACATACCATTTTGATACCGATTTTTAAAGTAAAGTTAGGGGGAGTTGGTTGGAGATGGTAACTTACAGCAAGGTGTGCATTGATTAATTTTTTTGTCCTCATGTACCCCTTGAGGCTGGTGGTCAAGTTACATAATCGTACCTGTCGCTTTCTGAGTGGCTAAGCGCTATTCTTATTTTCAATGTACCCCGCTTACAGGCGATGTATTATTTTCAATGTACACCGCTGGGAATTCCAAACACTTCTGGTGCTTCATGGTAGTACGTGTTTATCTCGAACAGCATTGAATCATGCATCAAGCATGGAAATTACCGATGATTTGACATTGAAAATCGATGGCAGGGGAGATAACTCTAAATCTGTTTACCTTGTGTCGTCTGCAAAATGGCGATTTGCCTCGCATTCAACAGAAGTGCTTCAAACAGTTCAAATTTAAAATTCAGGTGTTCGGTCAGATAAATACATTGTTCACTGGTCCCTCGGGGTCCATGAGCTCATGTACCCCCGAACAAACCTTGCGGGTACATGAGCCCATAGTTCCCTCGCGACCAGTGAACAACTTATAATGTTCCCCGCTGCAATAACAACTCATTCGGTACTTCATGGTAGTAATTCTCCAGCTTGAATAACATTGACATATCGTATATTGATTGTATCACAGCACAAAGTATTCCTTATAAGTTTGTATTTTGGCTTTTGCAAATTCCTTAAAAATTTGTATAGTTTGGCTTTTGCAACAAAAGCCTGGGATTTAAAACTGTGGATCATATCTCAGGATGGTCAAGTACAAATAAACATGATAATATATTTCAATAATCTGTTTTATTCAATTGGAAACAATCTTGATTAACAAAAATAGTCATAGAAATGGTGATGTATTCAGGTCAAATTTCAGCATCTCAACAACTGATGTCATTATCAAAGTGGGACAATATGTAACAGATTATGATGTGTACTGATTTTATACACAAATCACACCCATCCGAAGCAGAATGGTACAACATCATCATCCAGAGGAATGATAAGAAACCATCAAAATTGATTTGCAATATTAGAGAAAGAATATGTGTCCACATAAATACAACTTAATACAGAAAGGGTAATACCCAGCAGACTATGTCATGTTGACCTCTACATCTATTGCATCATGTATTGCTGCAGAAGATTCGATCAACTTACACATTGATGAAAACTGCAACCATGGCATCTGGAATCTCTGTGAAAAGACATTTTGGTTTTAACCTTTTAATTATCTGAGTAGCAAATACAGTATTTGTCCAATTTAGAGCCCCCTCTCTAATAACCTCCACCATATTGAAATACATAGCACACAGGGTGCCATAAGTGAGGCAACATAAGTGACGTTTGGCAATGCATGTTGATTGACTTGTAGACCATATACCGATATATGGTATATGGTCTCTGATTTTATTGTGTGATCTTGAACATCATCTCAATTCTTGGGGAATCCTAAAAAAAGTGCTCCTTTTTGGATCTTACTTAGCAAAGTACAAGGAGACGCTAAATATGTCAAATACGGTAACATGTTTTCTGATAAAATTCTTTCCTAAAAAAACCCCAAATAACCACATTATGTCTTTTATGTCCCTTGTTTCATTAAAGTTTGACTTGGATATGTCATTTACAAGTCTAAATACACTACTAATCTATACTGCAGAAACAAATGCCATTTTAATATCAATGAATTGCACCATACCTTTATTCCTGAATGTATCCTTGACACAACATTTGCAGTTTGTTCGAAATCCATATTTTCAAATTCACATGCCCGACGATCTGGTTCAAATTTAGACATGTATATGTAAATATTTTGTGGGCAGGTCAGTTTTGGTCAGGGTTGACAAATTTTACATCTTACCAGCCCTCTGTGCGTCCAATTAGGAATGTGTCCACAAAAACTTCATTTAGACATTTTGCACTATGGTACATAACAGATATAGATGTTGCTCATGTTTTCAAACTAAATAGCATGGTCATATCAAGGGACCCAACTAGAATCATAAGCATAGCCAAGACCAACAATGTCGATGAAGAACAATGAAAGATTTAGCTATAGATGTGGGGGAAAAAATCATTCGTTTAACTACAGTATTTCATCACAGATTATATAATAAATATCAGACATATTTCGCATTTTTGTAATTAGGCCACACTAACTTATTCTTTGTTATACAGACGATTGTTCTCAGAAAACTTGAATCCTGGAGGGGAAAAAATGTATTAAAAAAGTACCAGAGTAATAGTCCCATTAAATACTGACAACTTTTAACTTTTGGCTGTTTATGAAGCACACATGGGTCAAAGAGCAATATAGAAATAACTTTTCTTGTAAACTTACCCTTTGGGTCAATAAAAACGTTAGGATTTTAGTTTTTGAGTAGGGAAACTTCAGTTCTATTTTTTTTTTCTTATTCTTGAAAAAAATACGAGAGGTGGACCTGTAAAACAAGAAATAGAATTGGTCTGGCCTTACTTTGAATTTGAAAGTCTAAATTATTTAAGAGACAGACAGTGCAAACTGATCTTGTTAGTTATTTGATAAGACCAAGATGCTGCTAATCTTCAATCTCTGTAAGAAGAAAGACTATGATTTTATCTAAAACATGCCAAAGACCCTTCCAACTTTGAATGAATTACCAATAAATTATTCATATTGGACATTTCAAAAGATATTGATTTCTTACTTTTATGACATTTATCTCTTGTCTGCCACTCTGTAGCAATTATGACGCTGACAAAAATGATGTTCACTTGAATAATTGAAGTCATAGACTCAATAACTTGTAAAACTGGAAACTGAATATTAAAGTATTGCCCTTTCACCTGCAGGTCAAGATCACAGTCAGTTTTCATGAAAGTTAAAAGTAGCCACCCTGTAATAAAAGAAAACAAAAACAGCACATATGCACAACCAGGTAAAACACTAACAGCAACAATGATGAAAGATCACAGTTAGGAAATGGGATAATAGTTAACATGGAATATATATATATATATATATATATATGTGTGTGTGTGTATCACACTTGGCACTGTTCAAGAATTGATGACTAAGCTGCATTTTCAAACTTGAACACTATTGAATACACATAGCCTGTGACCTCGTTGAATCGCGGTACCTAATATATCAGTAATCGAAAATGAAATTCTGAACTTATGAGGCCTATTTTATTGTAAAATCCGATTAACATGACACTTAATCAACACATCTGTGAAAAAATTATTATTTTAACTGTGATAGTGTTTCAGCGAAAGCCATTAGACGAACAGAGCCGATTAACATTTAGAAACGGAGAGAACTCCATCGGATCACGGTGAACACTAAAATTCATTCCGCTGGAGACAAACATAGCTTATGACATCACTTATCCTTTATTTTTGGCAACAAGGATATACAGATGACGTAGTTCAGATGAAGTCTGGGAAGGGTCAAGTATGAAACGTATATATTACAGCAGGTATTTCATGGATGGGGGTCAGACAGATTCCAGAGTTTAATGTTAATAATTCTGCTGGATAAAACTTACGGGGATTCGATACATCCTGCTGGTTCTAAAAAAGTGAACAAACCACTGACATTTAAGGCTAAGAAGCGTGTTTAACACGCAAAACCGGAAATAGCAATCTGCAGCAATACCATGAACGCCGCAATACAACGAGGTCCAAGTATACACAGAAAAACAAATGAAATGCAAGTTTATATAAGATGAATTTTTGTAAAAGTAAATGTTCATTTTCATGTCTTCTTATTTTAAAATGGACTAAAAAGTTGCATTTCTTTTGCTCTTTAGTATATTTCACAAACCTGAAAGCTCATAAACATATCTGTATGCATATTTCTATCAAACAGCCACATTCCTAGTTCACAGCAGAAGATAACAAAGCCATGTAGGTAACTGCAATGGTAGATATCTGTTGGGAACAAATATATAAAAGAAGTTCCTGTGGAAACACAAAATTAATTTTCAAAAATGCCAGGTCATGAAAAAGAACAACTTGATCTACTAGTATCAATCCAAGTTTGGATGGAATATTGTATGATTTTCAAGATCTACTCCAGAAAACAACTGTATTTATTAACATTTTTATGCAAGGTTTTGAATTCAAAAAAAGAAATGTTTCCAAAATCCCCAAATTTCTTAAAAAGCACCAATTCATTGCATGATCTTTCAATGTGCCAAGTTCAGTGAAGAGATTTTGCACAATTTTCAAGATCTGGTCTTGGATCTTGCAAATATGGACAATATTCTATACCATTCAAAAAAGAAGGGGATATTGGATTTACAGGTTAAAATACAAATGATGAAGCCAAGGAGGAAACAGATGAAAAGAGAAATTAAGGGAAATTGTGACAGTTTATTCCATTCCTTTGGAAATGTTTCATCTGTTTGGTTATATATTACTTATTCTCATTGGCTAGTTTGTGAATGGCATATTTCCACAAGGTTACACCTATTGTAATATTACGTTATTGCAATTAGTAATATTTTAACAAAGTGTCAACTATTATAATACTATTGCAAGAATGTCATTTATTGCAATATTATTGCTATAACAGATATACTACAAACTTTTCTTTAAAAGGCTTCAGTTTTTACAAAAGTATTATTATTTCAATACTGTTTGAAAATGTCACACCTACTGAAATATAATGCTGAAACCATATTAATAATTGTCATAAGTATAAGACTGATATCAACAGGTGCTCCTGTCTTGTCATGCAAATGTCTGACGAATCATTTGAAAATGCAGCTAACAGATCCAGCACATATAATGAACAAAAGCATTTTGCTATTCATATTTCAAGAGCATTTATGATAAAGACAAATGACTGACAAAGTTGTATCACAGACAGAAGGCTTCCACCGGGCTTATGTCACCCTGTGAGAACAACAAACAACAATCGGAACATCACAACCATATGTGTTTCAAAACAGCAAGGTTTGTTTCAAGAATGAGAGTGCCACCACAATGAAGAATTTCTGCAAAGAAATGATAAGTGGTTCTGGGAGATTGGTTTGGGTTGGCCACACTCAGCAATATTCCAGCTATATGGTGGCGATGGTTCTGAGACAAAAGATACATAGTTGCACTAGTGCATCGTGATTTGCACAATGCAAATGACAATGCAGTTGACAATGCAATACATCATACGATTTTCTGTAATTATACAAGACAATACCCTTAATCAAATAAATTTCTTGCTACATTTTTTCAATCATGAATGGCACACATAACCCACAAGTCAAACATAGTGAACTGCATTTGATGTTTAGTACCGAAACAGTTGTACATTGAAACAGCATCAAGGTGGTCAGAGCTTTATCCAGTGAAACTGGCTAGATAGAAGACAGGTATTTAGGGCTTGGTATCTTGAATACCATGAGTCCAGCTGCACATTATGTGACTCAAGGGGTAAGAAGACCATCAGAACTGATTAACCTTACAAGAAGTAACAACTGGTTTTCTAATGATTAAATGCTGATTATACTATTATCATTAATGTAAAATTCCTCTAGAAATAAATACATGGAATGACACAAGTAACCATAATATTTCATTCAATTTAACATTCAATTTTTTTAAACATTATTGTTTCTGCAATTTTTCTTTAATGTATGTCAGAATTAATAATCACAGATATTTATACCTGACAAGCTTATCACGCTTAAACTGTTCTGAATGGTTTTTTCTTCCTTCATTTGCTATGAATCAATAGAGCAGTAATTCTCAAATTTACTTTACTAATTCATGTGATTATAATTCCATACAAAAAGTATTGATCAATGCGAATAACATCCTAATTATTGCTGCAGTACAGTATAATACATTTTAAAGTAGCTGAAATTATTCTCAATATATGTACCATGAATAAGCTATCTCTATAATTAATAAAATATTACCTACAAACTGAAGAAAAGGTAGTCCTATACAGCTCACTGACTGCATCCTAATAGGACTGTATGACTACTAACACTTGATAAATGCCATTATCATTACTAGATGTAGTGTGAATTTGAATGCTGTATATCTTATTATAAATGCATGGTATTATATTTACAGATTCACAATATAAAATCAAAGTATAACAGAGGTAAAGTATCAAATCTAACAGTGGTTTTAAAAATATAAAAAAATCATATTAAAAAGTTCTCAAATCAGATCCTGTTATTGATTTTTTTAAGACGGTTTCAAGATAGATAACAACAATATCCTCGTACATGATATAAACATATACTGAAAGAAACAAATACAGGAACACAATTATTGCAGTCTTCTGCCCTATCAGACATAAATACCTAGGGTCATGGAACAAGACTGACGTGCTGTTTTAGAAATTACTGAACACTGACTATGACTGACCTTGACATTAAAGCACAACAACTGCTAAGAATCTCTATCACAGACTTGCCATTTAGGGACCGTTCATAATTTGTCACTAGGGGGGCGATGAGGATTTTTACATTTTTTCTGTACAAATCTGGTAGCCCCCCCCCCCCCCCCTTCAATACTTGGGACAAAACAAATAGCCCCCCTACGCGTTCTATGTACAAAACACATGACCCCCAACAGACACACACTTAAAATAATAAATTAAAAGCAGAATAGCTGACCGCCCCTATATTCCATATATTCAAAATGAATGACCCCCTCTGAAAATCCTCATCGCACCCCCTGGTGATAAATTATGAATGGTCCCTTAGTGCTGAGATCACTCATCACGATATGCAATGATCTCACATGTATTCACCATGTGGTATCAGACAACAGTTTGTGCTGAAACTTCTGGTCAAGTGATGATGAAGGCACTATAAATCTGCAGCAAGCCGCCAAACAAGATGAGGAGGATGTTCTTATCTGTTGAGTTAAGAAAATGCAAAAATCAGTATTATGAAACTTAGGCCAGTCACACAATCACAATGCTCCACCATGGTAACATTATCTTGACATACTTGTAAAGCAATGTAATTTAATGGTTTGAAAAAAACCTACTTTTCATTTTCCATTCAACATTCCAACAGAGACATATAAAGGTTAATGCATTAATTAATTCAGCTGTTAATGAACAGATTTTATGGTACATGTTCCTTTCTAGAATGCTTGATTGGATACACCAAAGGTGGATTCAAGGGATCCAAAAGGGGTTTCAGGGGGGTCCCCCCATCTTGGCTCCTCTTTGAAAATGACTTATGACAACATTGAAGATTCCATCATGTGTGTTGGCTGAGCCATGGGGGCATGGGTTCAGAGGGTTTGAACCTGCTCCCCCTTTCAATAATCCTGGATCCACCCATGTACACATGAAAGTTTTCATGAATACATGACACATCCCATAGTTTGTCTCACAATCTTGGACCCTCAAATTAAAAAGTTGTTTAAAAAATGATCCTTAATATTTTTTTGAGAGGCATTTCTCACCTAGAGAGACATTTTTGATGAAGATTATTACATATATATCTGTTGTCATTTTTCACTATTTTTCATGAGGGGAAACAGGTGTGCGAGTTGCTCATGTGAAAATCAAATTTCACCACACATGCTTGTTGATTACCTGACTGTTCTAATAGTAAGTGGTCCTCCATTGTAAAAACTTAGCAAAAAGTGACAACAAAATAGTGTTTGTTTCTTAAATGTTGACATAACAGAGCCAAATTTGGTTTTGTTGCAATTATCAGACTTCATGTTAGTGAGATATTCATCAGTCTCAAATGAAACCAAAGACACTGTGATCTACATTCTGTCTTATAAGTGAACTGATTTCAACCGGATAATAACAAATAAGACAATCCCTACAACACTAAACCAATTTAAACTCCCCCTAACACCCATTAATAAAATATTGACGAGAACGTATCAAGTTTGATTCATTACATAACACATCCAGTTCAAAAATACCCGCATCACGATTAAAGATTTATTGCCCTGAGATTTATAGGCTCCAGCAAAGCAGTAGCTACGATCGGAACACTGTTTACCAGGCGATGAAGCTGCCATTCTCAATGTTGCCAGATCACAATTATGACAGCTTTACAATGCTGAAATCTGCACTGTTTAGCCAAGCAGGTGATTATTTTCTCGTAAATCATCCCCAAATGTCACAATAGCCAATTGATTTTTGTTGCTTGTAAACAGCATGTGCTCCTTAAGGAGAAATCTGTTTCACCTTGGTGAAAGGCGATTGTATCGTCTGTGATAGTGTCAGTGCAGTTGATCTCAACATATGCTTCATTTTACATGTAGCAACCAGCTCATGGTTCAATACTGCAATCACAGTCCACCAATGACAAATGATGTTTCTAATTCAGCCAAGGTATGCTGGTGCAGTAGGTTATAGTCTTTTCGCTCTGTTATATTTGTATCTTACGGTCTGATGATTGTGTACATGTATATATTTTGTAAGTCGATCAAAACTTTTAGCAAATTAACGCTCATGAAATTCTTAATATTGCTTGTTCCTTTAATGCCACATTCAGTGATGCATGAGCATTGATTAATGCTTTTGGGATATTTGTCAAGAAAGGAAATTATCAGTAGAAGTAGTTACAGTGTCAACAGAATTAAATATGCTTATTAATAGTGCCAAGATAATTATTTACACCTTCTATGCAATTGATTTCTGCAATATTCACAAGAAAACAGGACTGTTGTGTAAATTTTCCTTACAGTTAAGGACAGTCTAAGTAAACGTATCCTCAGTACTTTTTGTTACACTCCACTACTGAGTCTTAACAAAAACCTTATGGGAGGTCGCATCAGGTAACCTTTGAGATTGACCAATCAAAACACAGCTTTCCAAAACGCGAAAGCGGACATTCGCACATACCTTTTGCACTTTTTTTCTTGAAAAGATTCGTGCCCAAATGATTCTAACGCTATTTGGCGTACGCTTGCTTCAGGGTGATGCACACAGCGTACATTATGACCATGACAATGGTGAGTAAAAAGTCGCTCAGAAAGTAGTATTTTTGGCAGTATTCAAGGCTGTCATCTTGCGGAAATATTAACTAATGATAACCATGTCAACAGACACCGCAAAGCGTATATACTGCAGATCAAATAACTGTGTTATATGCAGATTTTTGTTTGTGGAGAGATCTGTGTCAGTGACCTGAGTATTTTGAAAGTCCCTCCGATCCCTAAATAGTAGCCGTTGTCTGATTGGTTAAATCTATTTAACCGTTTGATTGGATGGTCATTAGTCGCTAAAAGGTTACCTTTCACAGTAGTTCAAATATTGTTTGCATTCGATTATGAGAAATTGTGATCGATTGCTTGATCATTTAGTCACTCCGTCCAGTAGTTCAAATATTGTTTGCGTTCGATTATGAGAAATTGTGATCGATTGCTTGATCATTTAGTCACTCCGTCCAGTCTACCACTATCAACAATGCTGCAGCTATATTGTTGATTGGTGTCATTCAGCACCAAACATTCTGGCACATCTGTGCATGCCATGTGCTTTCACTCGACAGAGAGTCAACCAGGGAGAACAGGTGGCGCTCTCCCATATACTTCCGGTCATGCGCAATTCTTGGAGAAGCATGTAAACATCCGCCTCTCAGGTACCTCACGCTAGGTAACAATATAGTGGTGGTCTGTAAATTATGATGTCTGCGAAAGACAATCCAGTTATCAGCGGCATATGAACATCGACCTACACAACTGGGAACCAGATGACATA
Organism: Haliotis asinina; assembly: GCF_037392515.1. Lineage (NCBI taxonomy): Eukaryota > Metazoa > Mollusca > Gastropoda > Lepetellida > Haliotidae > Haliotis > Haliotis asinina. The sequence continues at coordinate 37,701,037 of NC_090285.1, forward strand.
CATGTATTAACCAAGTCAGCGACCATCTTTAATGACAAGCATGGGTTGCTGAAGATCAATTCTAACCTCAATCTTCATGAGTGTGGATGATGCAAATACAACACTTTTCATGATAAAACATAAAAATCATAGAACTGCCTAAATAATTTGGTGACATTCTTCTTAAAACACAAATTACTTCTAAAACTGGATCATTCTTGAAGTCATTCCAATAGCGTTGTCCAATAACTTTGTCTGACTTACAACTTGTAGTGACATACACAACTTTCAACAGCATCTTGTTCTCGACATTTGCCTCTTTGCTGCCTGTGTATTGGCCTGTGTGGACCAATAAACACTGATAACTTGCCCAACTATTCACAATGTTGTCCACTTGGCTGAGAATCAGCTGGATTTCAATGGTAGTGATAAGTACATACCCACACAAAATACTGTCAAATCTGGAAATTAATGTGGACATTTCAGCCACTTTAAATAATAAAGGAAAACACCTCACCCACCAGTGAACCTGAATAAAGATGTCAGTGATCAGATGACTGACCTCAATGATTGTTTGGTCAGATAGTCAAAGAATATGAAGTGACTCTTAGTCACGATTTGAGTTGTTTTTTAACTAAATTTTTATTCAACTGCTTAACAAAAACTTTGAATACAAAGTTAATAAAAACAACAATAAAAAAGATGAATAATAAAATTAAACAGTTAAAGCTTATAATGGTCCATGAGGCCTAAAATACCGAATACGATACGATACGATTAGCTATTTGTATAGCACCGATATCCAGTTAGTTTAACTGCTCAAAGGCATCTACCAACGGATTCATGGGTTCTTTCAAGTACACAGTGTTGTGTACTGCACACACCAAGTAACGTGTGTCTGTCTATCTAACTTCCCTTCATGATATTCCTCCTATCTTCAGATCTGGACTTAACTGGGCACCCAGCTGAAAAGAATGTCACAATAGTTGTTTTTTCTTTCATAAAAAGAACTGATAATTATCAGCATTGTTTGTTGCTTAATTGTGCCAAACCCCAGCCAAATGATGGCAGTATGTCAATATATAAGGCCAGACCATACAATTCAGCAATGAATCAATCATGCCAGTCACCAAGCCTGACGACTGGTTCCACTAGGTCACCTCAAGTCATCACGTCACCTTCTGGGACCTTTATTCTTACTTGAACTTCTGACGGGAACGTTCACCAAAGCGTTGTTTTGCGTTATTGCTTAAAGAGTATCATCATATTTTCTGGACTTCCCGACAAATTTGGTCAATATCACTTGTATTTTGATTCATTGTGATTATTTTTTACCACACATGTAAGTGTTTACATTTTGTAGGTTTTGCATCTTTCCAAACAAACAGAATAGACATATAAAAAGTTGACATGAATGACAATTTCAGAACAAGAATTTCAAATATCAAATCTGCTATATGAGAAGTAAACATTATACATGTTTATAACCAACAACATGATTTATTTGGAAACAATACAAAATGATTCAAATAGCCAGGTAAAAACATCTGTAAAAACATATACAAGAAAGAGGCTAGTCTGAAATACATAGTTGTCTATGAAGCTCTGTTGACAGCAATACCTCTAAGCGACCACAACAACGAATGTTGACACATCATGTTCCTGGTCTCACAACGTAAAGTCAATACATCCTGTCCAAACACTTGACCTGTTGACATACTGGTCAAAACAAGACACATATGGCAGGTCAGTGCTGTACAGAGTGAGTGTGTGAATGAGTGAGTAGGTGAATGGTTTGTGTGAGTGATTGGGTGGTCGGATGGGTGGTTTGAGTGAGTGAGAGAAGCTTTATGCTGCTTTTATCAATAATAAAGCAATTCATCTCACAAAAATGTCATGCTTAACAAATATTGACTCATGTCCATCAAATCAAATTCCCTTCAAATAATTAGTCTGTGGATGTGTAAATTTGGCTTTACGTCACTTTTAGCAATATTCCTGCAATTTCAGGGTGACACAAGAACTCTTCACACAATGTACCCATGTGGGGAATCAAACCCAGGTCTTTGGTGTGACGAGCTAACGCTTCAACAACTAGGCTACCCCTAAGTCCCCTATCCTTCAAAACCTACAGACTTCAAGAAAACTTATATTTGATGTATATTTGATGCAACGGCCAACTGACAACCAAAACACTGGGACCAAGCTTTTACTTCAAGACAAACATAAGTAAGACCATCTATGTTCAACCCAATGGTGCGAGACTCTACGTGACATGGTATTTCTTCTCTGCTTGCAAGCAGGTCCACCTCAGTGGCCATAAGCACCAAAGGTATGTTCTTGAAGTTATGATTTGGCAATGGTAGACAAACTTGGATTAGTAAATGAATGTGAAGACCATGCCTTGAGATTATTGAAGTTCTCTTCAAAGAGTCATTCAACTCATTCACTCAGGTACATTTACACCTTATATAGTGATTGATCTTTTATATGTGAATTATAATTTCACAAACCCTCCTGAACAGACATTCCACTCTTGCCTGTACATACCACTCAACAATGTTAAGGATCATGACATGACAGATTAACTGAAGAATGAAAGAACCAGGTGGTACTTAACTTTGAGTACGTGAAGGGATAATCCTCCGATTACCAAAGCAATATTTCATGACTATATTTCTCCAACACTGAGTCCTGCCTAAAAGGTAAAAGTAGGCAATCTCGGTGCATGGCATAGTACAGATTTTATCAGAATCTGTTCTTGTGGTGTAAAATGACTTGCTCACGTCACAATCTATTACACACTTGACATGTGATATTTTAAACACTTCTGAAATTGAAATCTGTATTTGCAATATGAATGTAACTCAAGCTCTGCCTAATGCCTCTGGATATTGACAAACATAAATTTCAGATTAGTCAAACCACCAAGACATTAAGTGGAATTACCAAAGAAAAGTTATTAGCCATTTATGTTTTACTTGGAGTCTAAAAAACAGGGTGGGGTGAAATTGAATTTATGTAAAACAATTTTTTCAAATACAAATTTACTTTATAGCAAGATTCACACATGTAAGTGACTGTATGTACAAGTGTGAAATTGTGGTCTTAAAGCTAGCCCACTGAGTGATTGAATGAGTTTGGTGTTATATATATAAGTAATGACATTCATGGCACCAAATTCCTGACAAGAAATATACCATTCCTGTAATAAAAGAATTACTAAATTTTACAGTTTAGTACACTAAACCATTTCATTACTTAACAGAAGCTTCATATTTCCCTTGAAAATAGTAATCAGTGGTCTTCTTAAGACCTAAGGTCCTAGAGGTCAAGGTCAAATCATGCAGTCAGTACAGAGTGAGTAGGTGGGTGGTAGGTAGGTAGGTGGGTGAGTGAGTGAGTTTTTAGCAATATTTCTGCAATATCAGAGCAGGGAACAACAGAAATGTGCTTCACACATTGTATCCATGTGAAGAATCAAATCCCAATCCTCAGCGTGGATACCCTGCAGGACAATGTGTCTCATATACCAACAGCATGAGTATTTAGTCAAGCCTAAAATATGAAGGACAGTTCTATGGCTATACAACTTCTTTATTACAATATCTGCAAGTTTCGGTACAGATGCTAACACCTTCAAGCAAGCAACATCAAACAAGTGATCTCACATATTGTTAAAAAGCTGTATCCCTTTGTTCATCCCACCAAGTGCTAAATGCTACTTAAAGAAGACAGTTTCATCCGTAAGTAGCTTTTTTCCCCACCAAACTTCAGACAAGAATGAGGGAGTATAGTCTTATGCCACTTCTAGCGATTTTCCAGCAATATCTCAGCTGAGGATACCAGAAATGGGCTTCGGAAATTCAGAGAAGAAGAAATCAAGTAGCAGAGATAGTAGATGAATTTGATTCCTAAGGCTAAACTGCACACGAGTTACTGTCACTCGTACAGCAAGTGTCACAAGGTCAATTTGATTCTTTCTACACCCATCCAGTACAGCCCTTGAGAACCTACAGTAAACCACCAACCCTTTCCTCCTCAGCTGATGCTCTTTCCAATACACCATGAAGACTGTTACTTACATGGAATATTTTAAATATTCAACAAGTGGTACAAATGGGCAGTTTTTCATCAAACTATTTGTCACACTGCCTCCTTATAATAAACTGTAAAATTAATGGTTTTAATTTCTAAGTATTTCATTCCTGTTTTGAAGGACCGGAAATTTAGGAAAAATTGATTACAAAAATAGAAATGTATTTGTTAAATGTATCGTTCATAGCATCCTTGTCACCGACAACACCTTTCAATATTATCAAGTCTACACCCATGAAGATCTGCGTTATCTTCAGCAACCCATGCTTGTAGTAAGAAGTCACTAATGAGACTGGTGGTCAGGCTTGCTGACTTGGTTGACACATGTCATCATATCCTAGTTGTTAAGATTGATGCTCATGCTATTGATCACTGAGTTGTCTGGTCCAGACTCGATTATTTACATGCAGCCTCCATATAGCTGGAATATTGCCATAAAACTAAAACCAACCAGCCAACAACTAAGCCTGGAGAGAAAGATCACATGGAAACAAAAATATGAAATACATATTTCCCCTTTACTTTCTCTAAGTAAAAAGGTTTTCAAAATAATGAAATGAATGACATGTAGTTAAATTTTATCTTTCACAGAACATATCAAAGCTCATATTCTAACACTGTTTCACAAAGGAACTTTGAAAAATACTCTAAAAATGTGTGTTATGGTATGTTATGTCCTTCAAAAGAAAACATCTAACCCTGTATATCTCTTTATAGGACATGAGAAGGCATACATAGAAAGACAGATTCAAAACAAGATATTCTGTTACCCATGAATTGAAGTTCAAAAGTGTGAAGTACCTAAGATAGCAGTTGCACTAACTCAAGAGATTTACTGATAGTGCTTGACATACAACCACGACATTCTAAGCAAATGAATGAAAACTAAAATATACTCATGGAAAGAAATAAGGGAACACATGAAAATACAAACATTCCTTTTATTCTTTTCCAGGTTTCTTCACAAGGTATGTATTTCACTGTGGGTTAAATTCTGAACATAAATAAAGGAACACTTGTACTTTCATACGTTCCCTTATTTCTTTTCAAAAGTATGTTTAATAACATATCTTAATATATTGATAATATATTGAGTATATAGTAATAACTTCGAGCAGATGGCCATTAAAGGGCCTGTTTTATTCTCAACAAAAAATACACAGAATATACTGAACAACAAAGGTTACGGATCATAAATATATTTAGGGTTAATTTTTTGACTATGCAGTGAAGACTAAATGTACAATATTACACACAAAAAATCCTTTAAAATATTCATGATCCAATTTTAATTTGTTCAGTATGTAAGAAAACAAATACCCAATTCCTTCAGGCATTTTTTAAATCAATCATTCATTTATTTTTAAAAGTAATGCTTTTTTTAGCCTAATCTCCTATTTTGTCAAAGTTATTTGAACATTTTCAAAAAAAAGTTAACTTTTCCTTAATGTCAACTTTAGCATGCTCCAGTCCAAGTTTAATCTGTGCCATGTGACTATCAAATCAATAGAAATCAAAATACATCAAGACCTATTCTGTACATCTTACACTGTACACAAGAGATATAAGTACTTATCAAGTACACCGATAAGAAACTGCTGTGTCACACCACAACGGACTAACTACACTTTGCATAAAGATTGTCCCATGCTTGCCTCATGTAGAGTCAGATATAAGCCTCATGGATATAATCATACCTTTGTATAGAATTATCCTAAGATATGTGAGTATGCATAGGCTGTTAAAGGGGATTAGGCCCAGACAATGTGGCAGCCCCAGCCAAGTTAGACTGAGGTCCAGAAAAACACAATTTTATGTCAGCTATCTTGGGATATAAGCATCAAGTTGGTAAAAATTACCATTTCAACCATGACACTGTTTGTAACGCTGTCTGCTGAGAACGGGTGTAACACTGATACTAGTCCCCTTTTGAAACTATTCTCTGTGTTGATGAGGTGATATCAATATAATTGCATCTCACTCCTGTGTGTGAGTGAGTATGGTTTTTAAGCTACTTTTAGGAATAATCCAACAATATCACAGCAATGGACACTGAAAATGGGTTTCCCACATTGTACCTAAGTGGAGAATCAACCCTGGTCATCTGATTGTTTCTTCTTATTTAGATTGATGGGAGGGCAGCTTTACGAAGCAGGGGACACTGTAATAGCTGTTATAAAGAAGCATAATAAAAGAGCGAGGTTGGATCAACCCTTATTAGTGCAAAAGAGTGGAAGGCATCTCCACCACTTGTAAGGAAAAGAGATAGTTTCCAAAAAGCAGTTTTACAATTTATTGTTTCTAATAAATAATACAAACACTTTCCATGGCCACTGCCTTCCTCGACTAGACAATCATTACAATGTGCAGGGCTGTTCCTTCATTACTGGCTTGAAGGAAGTCACTGATAGTCTGCACTATTTTAGTTTATTATCAAACTATATCAGTCTGTGATGCTAGTCCTGGTAACCTGTTTACAAGATGACTCATAAGTGCACAGATTTACACAGTGTGATCAACATTGTTTATGTTTATAATTACAAAATTGTAAAACCATTTTTAAGTCAAACTCTTAAGTTGTTATCTTCAAGGAACTGCATTACATATGCATGTTACTATTAGTGTATTGATAAGTATAAGTTATAACAAGGCTGAAATAGTGCCAACGTAACTACAAATATTAAGGTATCATTCATAATTTTTGGATGGGGGGAATGATGGTTATTTATATGGAGAAGCATGTACAATGTGAATAACACCCACTAAAATCTATGTATGATGCAAGTGACACCCATGCATGTCATGTCAATGACACCACCACCCCCTCCTCTCACATAACTTTTAAGCATAATATTTTAATATTTTTATGCACAAAATTGATAACCCTCTTGTCAAAATTGATGACACCACCCCTAGTAACCTCCCAAGAGCAATATGTGTGACACTCCCAGACTCCACCCTTGAAATCATCATCACTCCCCTAGTTATATATTATAATTATGAACTGTCCCTACATCATATATGCACATGATATGAAAAAAGACTCACCATCAGTTCATCAAGAACCATCCAAGTTCTTCAAGGGTCCCCATATTTGTGGTGCCTCACTAGCAGCTCCTCCTGTTTTCCCTGAAGGCTCCTTGAGAAGCTTCTGAGTCTCACGAATGATTAACCGAGCATCCAGAGATGTGGCACTTGCTTTCCTTGTGACCTCACTGAAAGGAAACACTAAATAAAAATCCCCTATGATCGCCTTCGGTCCTTTAGGAACAGGAGGTTTGGTCAGGCCAAAATGATTTTTGCCAGTGCGAAGGGCTGGCTTCCTAGTTCCATTGAATTGTTTCTGTGAAGTAGACGCTGGACCTGAATTGAGAGACCGCACATTATTCCTACCCACTGTCACACTTTTGTGAATTTGAGATGTGTCTGAAACAGATATCTGTGACCTTCTACGTCTTACACTGAATTTTGTGGGCGTAGGAGAGCTGGTGGTTGTTTGGCTGGCATCATCTGTCTCAGGTGAGTTTCCAAATTGTTCAAAATTGTTCGCTGTGCCAATGAACGCATTACGTCCCACTTTTGTAACTGTTGTCAGCTGAGACACACTCTTAAAGGAGCTTCGGTTGCTTTTCTTGACACTTAATGCATATCCATACCTTTTCACAGAAGGCTTTCTTTGGAGACTTGCAGTCCTTTTTGGACTCTTTTGATTCCCTGTAGTTTCAGAGGCAGAATCAGATGGAAGAACCAATGGTGGGATGCTATCTCTTGAGTTCCGACCTTGTCTTGACATTAAATCTGAATTTTCACTGCATCCAGAGAAGCTGGACACTCCACTGTCTGATATTGAGGAACCTTTACTGTGGACCTTGTGTAGCTTGTATCCTGATTTCTTGGCCGAAGCATGATCTGACCTGGCTGACCTAGGGTCTTGTATGCTGCCATCTCTTGTTCTGGAATCCGAAACACTGGAAGAACTCTTTGGAAGACTAGTATCAGATTTGCCATTTTTCAAAGTCTCGGGTGCTTTTGTGTCATCCTTTTCATCATTATCTGAAGGATACCCTTCATCGTCAAAATGTTGAACCAAAGGGAGGCCAAATATTGGTCGACTGACTTCTTCATCCCCATCAGCCATACACATGAACCCAGAACTTCTGTTGTTGTCACCACTGGTATCAAGATCACCTTTGGCAGAAGTCTTCCTGCTGCTGTTTGGAAGTGACGGAAACTTGTGAACACTGCTTCCTCTGCTTAATCTACTCACTGAAGAATTTCGGTCAGAGATGAGACTTGTATGGCTTTTACTACTTTGACGACGATGAAACGCTTCACCGCCACGCTCCATGTCAGAATCTTTAAAGTTCATCATGTCCATGAGGTCGTGAAGCAAAGGCTTTTTCACAAGGATGTCTGCCTGGCAATCAGAGCTTAGAGACGGGCTGAAGTTGACCTCAAGGAGCCAGGGTTTCAAGTTTTCATCAATAAGGATATCAAATCCATACATTTCAAAGCAGTTGTCAACCTTGGACACCATTGGTGCTTGTGTCAGGAGTGTTAGAATTACAATATTGGTAATCCTCTTCCACATCTTCTCGTCCTTGATGTTGTTCTGATGGAAGTAGTAGCGAAGTTGGTTCAATGTCCACTTGCATCCTGGTCCCACTCTTTCTTTATCAGTACTATAGCTTGGGCTGTGCTTGTTGATAGAAGTGTTGGTTAAATGTGCAAAGACATTGCTGATATTATTGAGATCAAACTTTTCTGTGCTGAATCTGACAATCCCTTCCTGGTATATATACACAGACAATGGATGGAAGGATGGAACTGCAACATAAATCCTCATATCAAATTTGTACCCAGATATAAGAAGAGGGTTGGCGATGTATCGCTGAACCACAGCATTGTAATCGTATTGTAATTCGGACAGTTCTCTGAAAAGAAAAATTCCCCTTCCACGGGACAAGTCGGCAGGTTTGCATATCCACAAAAGAGTCTTTGGATCAGCACTCTGCTTCAATTTGCTATACTCTGCTACATATCTGGTGTAGTCATTGGGTAAATTGAAAGCAATCGGACTAAAATTGAACACACCTGCCCCATACACACCTCTCATACGTTTCAGATTCCTTGCCAGGGAATCTTTCTTCGTAATGCCTGTGGACTTGGGATAGTGATTCAACCGTTGCCATGGCATCAGCTGTTCATAATCACAGGCTCTGAATCTGGATGTCCTCCACCAGATATTCCAGTCGTATTCATCCTGAGAACTCTCCTCATAATCCACCCAGCCCTTCTCAAGAAACACTTGGTGGAGGAGATCAGGGCCTTGTCCGTCATTGACTCGGAACACAATTGCCTTCTTATCCATGATGAAATCTTGTAAGGTGTGTTCAGATTATCCTTGAGGACTTATGCATATGCATCCTACGATCTGGTTTCCATACGGTGAGTACATGATATAAGGAGTTAACCTTCCACAACATGTAAGATGGCACACGTTGGAGTGCATGATCTGTGAAGAGGAACAACAAAATACATGCTTGTCAAGTTGTCTCAAAAGTAAAGGAAGGGGTCACTCACAATAATTTAATAAGTTTTAGTCAAGTTTTTGTTTCTACAAAAGCCAATGTCAAATCTGAAATGTATATTACTGTGGTGTACACAGAGAATACCCGTAAGTGAGTTTAGTTTTACACTGTTTAAGCAATATTCCAGTAATATCCAGAAATATCCTTCAAGGGTGACCCTTGTGTGGAATCGAACCCAGGCCTTTGATGTCACAAAGCAAATGCCTTGCCCACTAGGCTACCCTGCCACCCCTGGTGCAAACAAGGAATACCGGTATTTGACTTGAATGTGTCACACAAAGCTAAATATCATTTTACAAGCTCAAGGAATTAAGAACAAAGGTCTCCTAGAAACATTCCTTGATACATAATATAAACATTATTGCTTATCATATTAAAAAACTAGCTCCCTTCTAAAATTACTTGACTAAAATTCAGTTAAAAAATGTCTATGATACTTAAGACAGCACAAACTATGTGGATATTGATCTATACTAGTTTGCAATTAAATATTTAAAAGCAACATTCATAATATATTCAAATATATGTAAATAACCCAGAACAGTTACAACAGAACTGAAACACAACAATTCCCTCAGCATTTTGGTTTACTCAGTCCTCTTCAACTTTTTTTCAGTGCTCAAAATATCCATGATCACTTTGCCAAAAGAATTATCATGTATAGAAACAAAATACATATGACGTTCAATGCATATATGACGTTCAGTATCCTTAACACTTGCTTTTCACACAGTTTGGGCAAAAGAGAATTCGTTCTTCTAACTGCACAACCATGATACTCACATTTATACATTGCATCAATCAAAATTTCATATTCTGGGGTTCATAAATGTTTTTTCAAAGCCCCTTGCCACAGGGCAAGTGACCTTAAGAAAAAAACTTGTCCTGACTAACTTTCCACTTGCACTGATTTTTATGACATAATTATGATGATGAAATTATGAAACAATACATCAACATGGTATCTGATGTTAATGTTTACTGTACTATTTATTGAAAAGTGATATTTAGCCAAGAAAGATAACCCTACTTTACTACCATTGCGAAATTTTATAGCTACACTTTGAGCAGATATGAAACGAAATCCAAGTTTATTTGCAGTTTGAAATTATCTAATAGCCCACAGGCAAATAAGATACCATTGTTTGATTGTCTGAAATGAAAACTGACTTGTCATGGGAGTCTGCGATGATTTTTAAACCCTTGATATTTTTCATAAAATATGAAACATTTTCTGAATTCTATTCCACACTTAAATGCAATCCAATAGTAACACAAAATATCAACAGTGAACAAGAAACCATCTGCACCAAATAATGATTTTCACAATTACATGCATATTTCTTTCTTATTAATAAAATCCCGAAAGGGAGTTTTCACAAAAAAAAGGTGAACCTCAATATAATAATTTCAATATATATATATATATTCAAACTTTTACCAGAGTGATTTATTTGGTCCTAGCAATGCTACTTCAAAATAACTGACAATTGAATTTGATACATAAAAATGAGAAATTCCTTTTATAAGAAATGATTTATGGAGAAGCTATCTTGTTATCAGCTAAGGTAAGTGTAGTGAGCCTACCACAGTGTTTACAAGTCCTCTCCAATACAAATAAAAACCTGTGTCCCCAAACAGTTCCAAGCAAGTTCAATGTGACTGTTCTGACGCATTTACAAACCATATATCAAACGATGGAAACCCTGTGAACATAGACTGTTTGAAAATGAAACCGGACCTGAACAATGGAAAATACACTCAAACTGTAGGTTTCAATGCCAGAATAAATTGTGCTAAACAGTTTGCCTTGGAGATCTATCAGCTCATGCAGGTAATTATACTGCATGGCTGGATAATGGCTTCTGAACACGCCATCAACTCAGCGTGTATAATAGGGCAGTCCTCGCAATGACTGTTGGAATAGAAATTTGTTTTTGAATAGCTTTCCTTTAGAAATGGCTATTTTTCTATTGATTATAATGGATCTCTGGACACATACATAGCTGGAATTCTTTTGAATGGCAAACAGCCAAATTTAGTTAAAAACTAAAAAATTGATGGCTGTGTAGCTGAATTACGTAATGAGAAACAGTTCAGAAAAGACATCCTGGCCCTGCAGTTGGAGCATGATTTACTTTTCTACCATATTCATGTTTTATTTGTCCTGGAATGTTAAATATGACAGTGAGACACAGTTAATGCCATTTTTGACAGTCTGTGACAAAATATTATGGCATCAACAAGAATAATTTGTGTTCCTAGCATAACTTTCAACTGATTTTGGGTTCAGCATAATGATGGTGATATTTTGACGCTTTTCTCACAAATTTTACATAACCATGTTTTAACAATTAGCTAAAGTCTCAACAAGTATTCTGACTGGTCAGTTTAATGTGGGAAAGTTATGGAACAAGTTTAGAGACATTTGTCATCAATGACGTACATTGAGGATATTGAAAGAGTGACCATGTCATGCTATCTTTACGACATGGGTGCCTAAATGTTGGTATTTCCTGATCAAGAGTGAGGGATATACCAACATTTAGGCATGAGTGTCGTAAACAAAGTATTTCATGGGCACAAATATAATATTCTGTTTACTACTGAAGTTGTTAAATTGAGGAAAATAAACCCACATCTACTTTCAAACATAGGCTGGATACCCTCTGTCACTGAAAGTAGAATGCAAGATCACAGAAGAACAATGACGTCATGGCATTGTTCATGATGCCACGGTACCATGACAAAGTGATATTTTGTCATTGTATGACGAATATGAGTACCGATATGTTAGCCCTCATAGGTAATAAGACATATATAAGATTTCAAGTGTATCTTGTATGTGCACATGTACCTATTTATGTCAGTACCCCTCCTACACCTCCACTTGCAATATGGGGAGTTAAAGTACACCCAAGCACCAAACGTTACCTGGAGCCCTGCATGGGTGTAAATGCATGAAGCCCATTTCTCTGGTATCACCCATTGTGATACTGCTGGAATTTTGCTAAAATGGCATAAAACGGCGGCGGGCATACTCTCACTTTCTCTTCAATTCCACCAAATTATGATGAATATTATTAATCACCCATTGAAGGTATCACTGTTTAAAAATTGTACAAAGTTATTAAACACTGTGCAACAGCATCCCGTGATGCTGTACGCATGATGTCAAAGTGGCTTACAATTACGAGGTCACGTTGCTAATACCTCTGTCACAATAGTATTAGACCTTGCTTGTCTCAGAGTCCTTACTTGACTCGCAGAAAGTTGAGAGTCATCACACTTGTTGAATTCTTAGGAAATAAGTACTTTGCTTGATTTTAGTTTGCTAATGTTGGGCGAGTAATAAATAAATGCTAAACAATGCCCCATGGAAAAACATATCAAAGTAGTGAATGGTATTGGTGTCTAACTTGCTTTTGCTTACGCTTGTTAGATACCTGACCATTCACTCACTTCATAAATATGTTATTACACAGGACATCAGTTAGTATTGTCTATTTATCACTGCTCCTTTATCATTTATCATTTTATATCATTCATGTTTGTAACAAATGAATTGATTAGTCAATAATAGCAAGCAACCTAAATAAGATTACTTCCAACAGTATGAAAAAACATGCTTTTATACCTCTTGCTTTATTTAAAATTAATAATGGAATTATTACACTGATAAAAAATTGTATGACAAATTTAAAAAATTACCTCAAAACAATTTACTGTGAGTCATCACGCCTCCCATTTACCTAAGTCTGTGTAAACCATACTTTATTCTTCATCACGACAAAGACTATAAATGACAGAGACAACCATCAGACTGCATTAATTTCTTTTGAGTATTACTGTGGCTTGTTTTTCCATTAAAAGTTATATGTTGATGTCAAAGTAAATAGAAACAATTCCATTTTGGGAGAATAATTTGTTTTTATGCTTTTAGTTATTTTATATGTCTTCTTTGGCTTTCCTGCACATAAACATAAAACATAAATATACAGATATTACCACCATTTCAAGATGGACCTAGCTTATGTACATTTCAGCCATTGTTTGTGTATATTCAGCCTTGGCCCAGAATTCTTGTCTAATATATTTTTGTATCATTCAGTTTATATCACAGCCTAATACTGGGTAACATTTGGACAAACAACTATGAAGGTGATGGACAGTTTGGCAATAATAGCAGCCCATTGGCACTGGACACTGATTTGATGAGGAAGTGACCCAGGCATTGTTCACTGCCTTTCATTATAACACATGTGTTACTCATATCTGTAAATCCATCACATGTCTTTCAAATACACAAGATAATAATATACTTTCAATATTCCTATTCAGCTCCCCCCTGAATATAATATATACCCATAAGGATTATGCTTCCTGCATTAACTTAATATTCATCCTTCAAATAACAAGGTGACTATTCTACAATAAGGTCATCACACTTCACAGGTTTAAGACACAGAAATACACACATTGCATATATGTATTACACATACATACACTGATAAGTTGCATATATAAAAGAATTTAATAAAAAGAAATATACAAACAATTTTACCTTACTTGATTTTCAGAATTAGTGTTTATCCAGTTTAAATCATTCTACAAAATGCAAATTGTAACGAAAGAAAAGAGAGTTTTATCCAAATAACACTATAATTACAGAATGTGAAATGAGAAAAGACACCACAGATCAATATCATCATTTTAAATTAATTCATAACTGAAAACTTTACGTAAATCTATGGTGCCAGCAGTTTTGAATCAGATACACTAACTGCTTACGTTAATTTCAAGACAAACCATGTACAAATTTACAATGAAACATTTTTAGGTAATGTATAACTTTTTTAAAATAATAAAACTTTGTCACTATTAAAATGATTAAGAAAAAGAACGGCCTCTGTAAATATATCATTCTTACATATAGTTACATTATCGATAAGGAATAAGAACGAACTGGCGAATTGATAATAGTAAGAACTGATACCAGTCAATTGGAAATCATACATATAAACATGTATTTTTGCTAAAAAAATCAGAACGGAAGGTTTATCAAGGCCAGTAACTCTTCACTGCTAATCTCGCTCATTGAACCGAAGCGTCGACTCACCTAATTCGCGTGACCGTTTTCAGGCTAACTCCACAATGTCTGTGCATAAAACATAATCTGGCAGAGACCGATACGCAATAACTTTACTCACCTCCACCTTCAACTATCATTTTAATCGTTTTAGTCTTTTTTTCCTCATTTTCACGATCCCTCCGTACTCCCGTTTCGACCACCACGGAGACTGTTGATATCACGTGACTACAATGTATCTAGCGACAACCAATCAGAAAAGTTCTTACAAACTTTTATGGGATCATTAGTGAGTCATTGTGGAGCTTGTGAGGTAACCTTTACAGGTGGGCTAAGAGTTGATAAGATCTTTTCGCGAGGATATTTTGAGCGAGAATTCGATCTGTCAGAACAATCTCACTGGTCACACGCAAGAATAGCTTATCAAATCAAAGTGGAGTGGAAGATCCGGGTTTTCATGCGTACAGGCGTACATTATACAGTATGGATGTGAACGCCTTGGTCTATGGCAGACTATGCTTTGTAGAATACCGAATAGATGATTTAAAAAGTACAAACACCTGTTTTTCATTTTCAGTACACCTTTTCACTAGAGTAATATTTTGCGGATGTATTTATTTTTCTGTATTAGGGCATGGTGCACGTATGTTGTGACAGCAAAACTATGCCTTATGAATGCTCACAACAAATGCAATCCCTATAGCAATGGATGAATTCTGTTTCTCATAAAAGTATTAAAACATATTTATCAGCTCGTACAGTATTATATTTAATGATTGTGCGAGTGATGTAACACCAAAAACCAGCTGATGTGAGAGTACCTCCGGGGCCTTTTAATCCAGACTCTATTTGAATTCCAGATCTAAATGACGACCGTACGTGTGATTTCACTGACTCGGTCTGGGTACCACGGGTTTTTAACGAAACATGTTGTGTTGAATATGGAAATCACGTAATTATGGTGGAATATGATGGTATATCGTGGATATAATATATAACTGTTGATTCTAGAAGAGGACTGGGCAAATATAATTTGTAGTCTCTTTGTGACTAATCTCTCTATATAGATCTACATGTGTATAGGCAGCGTCGCGAACTCTACTGTTCAGCAGATATGGCCTGGTTCCATGTCAGTGTGTTGGGAATGCTGAAAAAGGTGCCACGTTTCGGGAGACTTTTGTTGAAACATGGGGTTGTGATAGGCAAGGTTCATTATCGGGGTGAATCCGATAACAGCGGATCCGGGTGCATCCAGAGAGCACCGCTCGGTCCCATCAGGGATATTCTAGAACTCTATATAGGCTCACTGGTCCCATCCACAAAGTCTTCGTGGCGTTTATGGAGTTCACCACAACTTAGCTGTCCAGTTTGTCACGGGCTTGCGAACGACGAAGTGCTACGAACATCTTGAGGTTCAAGGCAGTATTCGTCAGCTGCAGAAACAGGCCTGAACATTGACATGCATGCACATGCCAGGCTGCTCACTGAAAGTTAATTCCACTCGTACGCCAAGAGGAGATGCCACAAAAAGACCCAACTATGAAAATAGCTCGAAGGGGTCAGAATTAGTATTATTTGACCCAGATGCACACAAACCAGCTGAAAAATACATCGTCTTCGCACTCGCTAAAGTACGTTATAATTTTTATTAACGTCGTCCGTTAAGGGATGACCAATCCTTTTAAATTAAAACATCCTCATCTTGGGATATTGACGAGTGTTCACGTAAAGTAATATCATGTATGATCTTTTCACTTCTTATTTTGCTGTGCAGATTCGACAAATGACCACTCATGTCTATTTTGTGGACAGATTTCTAGGCTGTTGTATACATGTACTGACACAACTGGCGCGTTGTTTCTATTCAACCTACAGCCGTGCCTTGTCAGGAAACTGGGCTGAAACTGCGGAAACTGACATTGACTGTGTTGTGACTTACGGTGATCGTAGTCAACTGCTGTGATAGTTTCGAAAATCCGTTCCCAAATTACACCACCATGTAAGGTCTTCCCCCGGCAGGTCCGTGTTAACGTTTACGTCGTGAGAGTGAGTGAATGAGTGAAGTTTTACGCCGCTTTTAGATATATCCCAGCGATATTACGGTGGAGGTCACCAGAAATCGGCTTCACACCTTGTACCCATTCGGGGGAATCGAGCTCGAGTCTTTGACGTAATGCAAACGCTTTGACCAGTTGGCCACACCAACGCCTCTTACGTCAAGAGGGGTGAACGTCTGATACCTTTACGGAACTTTGCACGAGTATGCGACACTTAGTGAGTGTAATGGCTTTAGCGCAGCTTTGAACACACAGTATTTAACTGAATCCGGCTATTCGCCTTAGCGCGCAAGGACACCCAGAAGTTACTCTGGTCATGGACGTTCAGCCACGTGAAAGCTTGCTGGAAACTGTGGTGCGGGACACACTGGGACACTTACAAACAAGGCGTCTAAGTTTTCAGGTAAATGGCCTGATTTAGCGTTTTTGGTGCAGATCAAGAGGCCCTTACACACAGTGGCTTAGTGTTTCAGATGTTACAGTGAAATTACCATAACTAAATGTAGGGTGTTTTTAGCGTTGACGCTTGGCGAGTTCAAGATAGAATTTAGTTTAGCCCGGCTTTCAGCAATATTCCAGCAATATGACGGCGGATGCAGTGAATGGGTTTCGCACCCTGTACCCATGTAGGGAATAGAACCCGGATCTTTGGCATGGCAAGTGAGCATAACCCAACCCCATAGCCCGCTCAACCTGGGAGGAATTTTTTAAGTGAATCAGGTGTTTGCCGTTCCCATGTGGGGAACTGAACGCTGATCTTTGGCGTGATGAGTGACCGCTTCAACCATTAGCCTACCCCACTGCCCGCTCAACCTGTGAGGAAATCCGAAGTGATAAAGGTCTTTGTCATTTCTACTTTTATGATGCTTGTCGAAAGAAACCACTAACTAGATCGGGTGGTCAGTGTCACTGTCTTGGTCGACACATAAGATCGATGCTCACACTGTTGGTCACTGGATTGTCTGATCCAGACTTGATTATTCACAATACCATGAAGCAGGAATATTGCTGATTGCTCAATAAACAACAAAACATACCAAGGAAGTTCTTATGGCCTGACCAACATACCACTAGGTCACCAGTGCAATGCGACTCAGATTTTGGAAATCATAGGGACACATTGATAGGTCCGGAAATTTTAAAAAATACATGCAAGAACGTCTTCTGCCTCTTTCAGAGAACCTGTGCATGGTTCCTGCTGCTAAGTTTAATCGGTTAGACAATTCAAAAAGCGAAAGTGAGTTGTGATTGGTTCGCACAGCATTCCAGCTATACACTTGACTGGATGAAAGGCCAGCCAGGGGAGGTAATAAATTTATCAGACTTATCTGTAGATGCATCCAGGGTATAGTGGAAACTCGTTGGATATTGAGGATGCAGTGTACCTAGCTCAGAGTCTAATCTAGCCCCCAAGCCTCACTTGACTTGTGTACATGCACTGATGTGCCCATAAAATTCATGTTACCATAAATTCAATTCAGTGTATCAGGAAGTGGAGAATGAGCACTCCATCACTGTTTGATCTGACACCTTTGACTCCCAAGATTGTGCAGGTACTCGAAACTAGTTAGGCAGGTGGTGTTGTTTAAATATGGTCAAGTACCTGCTACTTTAATCCGGATGACATATCCAACTACACACCTTAACTCTGTAAAGAGGATGTTGTCAGCATGCTACATGAGACAAGTATTTTCCTTGTGGGACAGATTTATTCCAATTTACACACAATACTTGAAAAAGAGAGGTCCGAAATCATAATCAGTTTGTGATCCTAAAGGATTGAGAGCCTTTTCACACAACTTTCATGCAAAATGGTGATGTTCATGATCAATCGACTGCGAAAGTTCAGTAGTTCATGTGGCTACTTTTACATTGTTCTTGTCAGTTTAGTTTGATGCTGCTATTAAAAATAATCCATCAGTATCACCAGAAGGGGACACAAGAAATGGGCTTCAAGCGAAGTACTTAACCATGTGGGGAATCAAACTTAGGTCATCAACATAGGTGTTAAACAATAGGTTTTCCCACCACCATTCACTGTTTCTTAATATGGGAACCTAAACATTGCTGAAGGTCTCGTATTCATTTCGCAACAGATGTGTTTCAAGTACAGCAGGAAGTGCCGGCTTCATTTGCAGAATAGCCCCAGTGATGCTGTTACTGTTACTTCGACCACTCAAATGAGTTCAACAAGGTTCTGTATAGTGTAGGATTTACACCTTCTGGAACACCCACAGAACTTGATTCTGCACTGGGAACTGTGGCAGCACAGGAAACGGTGCCATCACTCAATTTGGTTCACCATGCTGACCATTTAGCATGTTCAATCCAAAAAATAAAAAATGGACTTTTATGTTTATTTACAAACTATTTACAATTTTCATTATACTTTCTTTATTTTTGTCCTTTTCTTTTCCTTTTGCCTGACATCTTTTTCCCAGTTTGGCCAAACTTCATTGATTCAGTATTGTCAGACTGGCGTTTCTCCTTCTCAAAGATCTCCGATTTGTCAATAGGCTTGATGACAGTGCCCAGCTTTGTGAGCACCTTCGGCTGGATCATCTTGCGGAAGGCAGTTTCTGGGTTCCAGTTCTTCCCAACAGGTGCTCTGATGCTTTGTTCAAACTGTTGAGGACTGGTGTAGGGGAATGGAAGTCTAGAGACCTACAAGTAGAGTGAGTGTGTCAAAATGTCACCAGAAAGAGATTTCAATATACAAATACTATTATGATGAAGATGAAGGGACAGACATTGTTACTTTGTCTTAAGTTCGATACAACTGCCACATGAAGACTCATGAAACGATACACACAGACTGAGGTTTTCCTTAATCGAGTCTGGACCAGACAATCAAAAGTACTGTCGGAAACAGAAAAAAAGACTGATGACATCAAAGCATTGAACCGGTGATCAAGAGTATGAGTGTATGAACAGTATTTCATGGGAGACAGTTATGTCTTTAAAAAAAATCCATCAGAATGGTTATCAGGCAAGCAAATTTGGGATTAGTATCCATGATTAATGGGTCCTGGCATAGTCACAACCCTGCTCAGAGACAGCCATGGGTGACTGACAGCTTGCGGAAATATTAGCTACTGGTAACCATGTCAACAGAAACCCAAAAGCATATTATACTGCTGGTCAAATATCAGTGTTATATGCAGATTTTAATTTGTTGAGAGATCACTGTCAGTGACCGGTGTATTTTGAATGTCCTACCTAACCCTAAACAGTAGCCATTGTCTGATTGTTGAAATCCATTCAGCCGTCTCGCATTTGATTGGATGGTCACAGGTCGCTCAAAGCTTACGTGATGAGAAATCCTAATAAGTTTTGTTAGACCCAGTGTAGGAGTGTAACGGATAACTTTGGGGCTAAGTTTACTTGGACTGCAACATCAACAAAGCTACATGACACCCAATAAGTGACAAGTCAGACTCACTATTTCTTTGTCTGAAATACTTAAATTTATTAACAAAACTACATACAGGTGTGCGACTATCTCCCCTCGTACCTGATGTTTTGCGATGGCATCGTCCAGCTTCTCGCTGATGATGACATTCCCCAGATCTCGATCTCTCCTTGGGGCAGCATCAGGACCCTTCAGTGTAAACCTGAACAGAAACATGGCAGCCATCATCAATCAGGGCAGACAACAGGAAACATATGAGTAGAACACTTTATCTTGGGACCGTGGGAATTCTGCAAGACTGCTATGTATTGTTAGACCCCAAAAGGTATATGTTTTCCCACTGTTATGAAGTCAGGAGAGGGCCCCTAGCCCCTTGTCCTGAAAGTTTATTGAATGAAAACCGGTGAAAATGAAGTGTGCACCCATTCCCTCTGATCCCCTTCTCAAAAAGCTTTTTCCGTCCCTGAGGAATATCTGTGATACTTGAAAATTATTAAAATTCTCAAATTTGAAAACAATAGTCTAAAAATGATCAGACATATTGCAATGGTCTTTTTTGTTTGTCTTCACTTGTTCTTGTACTGTAATGTCAACCCTGATGGTACTGGGTATAATATTGGCCTTCAGTAATCCATGCTTGACATAAGAGGCAACTAATGGGATCGGGTGGTCAGGCTTGCTGACTTGGTTGACACGTCATCAGTTACCAGTTCCGCAGATCAATGCTCATGCTGTTGATCAGTGGACTGTCTTGCCCAGACTCTATTATAAACAGACCGCCCCCATATAGCTGGAATACTCAGGAATGGCAATTTTCCGCGATTCAGCAGAATCCTGGATCCTGTTAGTCTCTACAGCCCTCCAGAACCACAGCTGATTTTAAGCTGAAATCACTTTCACCTGTTGCCATCCCTGAATACTGCTGAATGCGGCATAAAACAAAAGTTAATAACTCACGCTTATTAATGTAAAGAAAAAATCTACAGATGAACAAGTTAATCCCTCCAATAAGTGCTACCCCAAGTCCTGAGTAGAAGAAACGAAGTCTTATTCTCAATCACATGAATTTATCTGATACTAGTACATTTCACGGGGTTTCGTAAAGTTGTCCTATATGCAAGTTAATAATTTATTTTTGACCAGGAAGTGGCCTAAATGGGTTCACTGAGAGAAAATCCTTCTGTCTGAAAGTCTTAATGTAAAATCGGGATTTCAACACTGCCAATAATCTACAGTGAGTGAGTATGTTTAGTTTTACGCTGCACTCGGCAATATTCCAGCCGTATGGCAGCAGTCTGTAAATAATTGAGATTGCAGCAGACAATCCAGTGACCAACAACATGAGCATCGATCTGTGCAATTGGGAACCGATGACATGTGTCAGCCTTTTATGGCAAGCATGGGTTGCTGAAGGCCTATTCTACCCCAGGACCTTCTCGGGTTGCCAACAATCTAGAACAATTTATGGTTTGTGAGTGACTAATCTAACCAACTGCCTGACCACCCAAGAGAGGTATACAACCTTCTATGGGGGTCATGACCTCAAGGGAGGTAACCAGTGTTAAATTTATTTGTTTAATATGATTATCTGTCAAGGAGCTAACTGATAGCGTGAAGAGTTTGCTTGTACAACACTCAGTATCAGTTAGATATCTCAGGATATGACAGCAACAAATCAAAATATCACACCTCTTTTTCTTCTTCCTCGATGGCTTTAGTCCTGTCCCTCCCCATTCGCCCCAGCCTGGCAGCGTTAGGTCAATGCTCTTGGGTTTGTCTCGGTCTACAATGTTGGCCTTCTCCTTCGTGAACTCATCAATGACATCATCATCAGCAAATGCCTGAGCAATTGTCATCCTCTGCTGCTCTTCCAGGTCCATCCCTCCATCTTCATCTGTGATAATGTCAACAGCAGCTGTGTGAGATAGCTTTGTCTCCAGGGTAAACAACTTCTTGGGGTCTACATAAACATCATCTGTCTTGGACTTCTCTGTGGGTCCACTCTCAGCATGCAACTTCTTTCCCACAGATTTAGAATTTGCCTTCTGTTTTCCAGTCTCCTCAAAGCCTCCCTCCATATCCTCTAATGTTTTTTTTCTGTTGAGGGACAGATCCATCAACTCCTCATCTTCATCCTCAACATCGTCCTTCTCATTTGATTTCGTTTCACCCTGATTTGTATTTTTCTTCTTATTTTTCTTTTTCTTTTTTTTCTTACTACTTATTTCTTTTTCATCTGATTCTAAGCTTTTTGCAATTTGTAACCGTGACTTACTCAAATTAGAGAAAATGGAGCCTATGGTATCCCCTATCCCACTGTCTTCTTCAACTGCGTCATCATTACTCTTGTCTACTTTTTTCCTCTTCCTCCTTTTTCTCTTACTTTTAGTTGAGACTTCTGTTTTTTCACCTTCTCTCTCAGATTTTCTTTCCTTCGATTCCAAACCAGTAGTCTCTGTTTTAGAAAGATTACTAATGTCATCATCATCACTCTCATCATCTTCCTCTGGCACATCCTGGTCTTCCTCCAGCATCTCCTGCTCTTGAGCTTTCTCATGTTCCTCCTCCTCTTCACTGGCTTCTCCCTCAGACACAATGTCCTGAGCCGTATTCTTAATTGTACCAGGCCTTTGAAACTCAGACACTTTAGGTTGTGCAGTCATCCAAGGGTTATCTCCCCCTGTCATACCCAGTTGACTGACAATCATCTCTCCTTCGTCGTCGCTGTGTACGCTGACACCGCCTTCTGAGTCGCTGTTGCTATCCTCCTCTAGCTGGGTCTTCTTGGTCAGCTCTTTGTTTATTTGTATCATGTTCTGTACCGCCTCCCGACTCTGAAGAAGAGTTTATCAATGACTATCATGGGGCACTTGTGAGACCTGCCAAACATTTTTTCCCAGTTTACTGAAATGTTTCTAAAAAATAGCAGCTAGACTAGGCTGTGGCACATTTGTTTGTTTATCGTTTAACACAGCACTTAGAAATATTTCTAGCGATACGGCAGCAGTATATAAATAATCAAGTCTGAACCAGACAAACAATAGTATTATTTTGTCTGTTAATTTAATAATACATCAAATCTACATCACCTGATAACAATCTTAATCACAAATTCTATCCTGAAAAATGACATATTGTCTCTGTTACAAGATACACTGGAATGGAAATCTGCAGTGTAGTGGAAACTTGTAAGTAAGTTCCAAACATCCATTTTCCTATCTGAATAACCAGTTTGGATTTATCTGTTGTCTGATCATGACATTGGGAATTGATATCTGCAAATGTAACACTACTTGGGACACACAAGACACAACTAACTTCATATAATGGATGCAGGTATGAACAGCTCTGTTGATTTCTAGGTAATCATTGTGAAATGCTTACCCTGTCATCATACTTGCCATAGATCTTCTGTCTCTGGGCAAACTTGCTGCCACCCCTGTGCCTCAGTGTCATTCGTTCCTGCAATAGTGCCATGACATTAACACCAATAAAATATTGATTCATTATCACTAATGTCATTACCAAGCAGACGCATGAACTGTTTCCTCTCCCAGTCCTGATCCTGTGCAACCCCATGTAAACCACATCCAATACCTGTCTTGATGTTACTTCATATCCTATCCCATCTCACCCACTGTCTCCTACCTACAACTGTCTCTGCACAATTTCACTCTTTGTCTCAACTAAATCCCACGCCATCTCTACTCCATCCTGCACATTGTCCCAACTCCATCCTGCCCAACCAGTAATTCTCACTCCACAACACCCTCCTTCAGTCTCCAATCTACCCTGTTCTGAACCATCCTTCACTCTGTTCTGAACTGTCCTTCACCCTGCCCTGAACCATCATGCACCCTGTCGGACCGTCCTTCACCTTGTCCTGAACCATCCTCATCCTGTCCTGAATCTTCTGTATCCTGTCTTGAACCAACCTTCACCCTGTCCTTAACCGTCCTTCGCCATGTCTTGTCCTCAACCATCCTACAACCTGTCCTGAACTGTCCATGCTTCCTGTCATGAACTATCCTCTACCCTGCACTGAACTGTCCTGCACCCTGTCCTCCCAAACTTCATGCTTGCCCCTGGTGCACTGCACCACGTTTCCCGACTGCACTTACCTGCACCCTGTCCCTGTCCAGCTGCTGCAGCTTCTCCACGAAGGCCTCAGGGTCAGTACGCTGCAGTTCCTCCATTCGTGCCTTCTCCTGCTTCAACTTCTCCTTCTTCAGGATACGGTGATACCTGCACACCAGCAACAGCTTCTTAACATGAGGTCACCGCAACACCCATGACAAATGTTCTGATGTAGAGAGTGATATAAAGCAGTCAACAGTATTCCAGATATGAAGCTTGGCTGCCTGCATCATTTCTAACAGACCAAGATTTAAGTGAATGCTTAACGGTACTGATCACCAAAGAACAGGGCCTCATAATATGACAACTACTGACCAGTATGGGAATTACGAGCACTTCAGCACAATGATCACTATAGGGATATCATATCAGAGGTCCAGCTCAGTGATAGCTGCAACCTGTTGAAAGCTGCCATAGATCTTGGAGGCAAAAACTGTGGGAATCATTACATGTTAACTCTATTCTAGGTAGTAAATGCTTGTGGATCACCTGTATCCTTGCATCAAGATGTATTCATATGCTCTAATAATGTATGCACATATTCAGAGAAAATAATTACAGGGCCCATGAAGATCAGGGTTAGAACTGATATCTAGCAACCAATGCTTGTCATAAGGGGTGACTCACAGGATCGATTGGTCATGTTCGTGACTTGGTTGACACACAGCATTGTATTCCAATTGTGTGGATCAATACTTATGCTGTTGATCAAAGGAGTGTCTTGCCCAAACTAGATTATTTACAAATCACCACCATATTGTCAGATTAAACAATTACAGGATAGCTGACTGACTTTTTACTCTTGATCTTCTTCTCTCGCTTTGCCCTTGCCTGCTTGTAAGTCAGCAGAGCCCGGTACTTCTGTAGCTCTGCTCGTCTCTCTCTCGCCTGAAACATTATCATGGCCCAGTTAAGGAACCTGATCATGACATATCTAAATGTTAGGTATTTCAACAAGATATGTGTAAGAACATTTCAAATATTCACATGTACAAAGCTAAGAAACAATCAACTACCTCCTCCAGACTCATGGCACTGAGAGCCCGCTCCTCTGCTGGCGTTAATTCCTTGTCATGGCTGCCAACGCTGTCGCTGCCTTTCTGTAGCAGCGCTGCAATCTCAATCTCCAGGGGTGTGCGGGGCTGAACAAAGCACAAAACAATTCAATATTACATAAATCATAACAGAAACAACACAGAAAAGTGCCTCATCTCATTGTATCTGTAAGACAAAGAAAGTCAAAACTCTCCAGTTGTAAAGTTTGGAGAGTGAATATGTAAATTTCATTTTTTTCTTGCCATATGGAGTGTGAGTCAATGAGTGAGTTTGTTGAGTTTTATGCTGCTTTTAGCAACCTTAGAGCAACATCATGGGAGAGAAAACCAGAAATGGGCTTCACACAATGTACCCATGTAAACAATTGACCCAGGGTCTTCAACATGGCGAGCGAACGTATTAACCACTGGGCTACCCCACCGCCCATATTGAATGTGACACCATGAAAACGATCTTGTACAATCACTAAACATTCAAACCTGATCACAGCAATCATGAGATATTATTTCTGATGTGGAATCTCCCAGAGCCTTGTTAACCTGAAGAGCTTGTGACTATTGATAATATACTGACTGAAACATATTTGGGAACACATGAAAGTATAAGTGTTCATTTATTCTACTCCAAGTTTCTTCGCAAGTTTTACATTGCATTATGAGTGCAAATCTGAGTGTATATCTGAGAATATATAAAGGAGCGTACAGATTAAGTGGTGTTGCCTAATTTATTTCCCTCAGTATATTTACAGCTACATGTTCTGTAACTAGTGTAAGTGAAAACTAAGAAGAATGTGATATCAGACAACAGTATCTAATTAGGATTACATGGATTGTGTTGTTCCATCATTCCAAGGACTACACGGGCCATGTTGACCAGAGATCACTGCCGTGAAGTGAGTTTATTGCAACTTAAAGACACATTGAAACGCTTTTTCAATAATATTTTGGTCCATAATATACATTTTAGGACATATGCACTCACTTTAACTTCTGATTGATACAATAAAACTTAATATCATTTACGACTTCCCTGAAATTTATAATTGAAACTCGGGGTGACAAGCTTCCACACAGATAACATTTGCCTTATGTGGGATGTAAACAATTGCTCCATACATCGAAAACTGTTGCACACAGTGTTTGCTGAATTGGCCTCAATCACAAGTTGAGTTACTAGAATATATGAAGAGTGTTCTAAGGGACATAACTCTATGGGGTTCTATTGAAAGAAAGTTCAGTTGATAAGAGGGAATGCAACATTGCACTAAATAAATCAAACTTTTTAATTTCATATTTTTATCTTAATGTGTAATCTTTCTTCAGAATAAATTATATGGTAGCTTCAATGGGGGCTGCTAGTTTGTGTTGATGAGAGAAATGCAATACTGATTTTTAGAGAGAAGTGTGGCGTGATAGTGTGCATTTAAGATGACTCTGATCCTATATATGCCACATTGATCCTACTGACTATCTTCAATAGCCACATTGATCCTACTGACTATCTTCAATAGCCACATTGATCCTACTGACTATCTTCAATAGCCACATTGATCCTACTGACTATCTTCAATAGCCACATTGATCCTACTGACTATCTTCAATAGCTACCTTAAATCTGGTCTTGACTTCATCTGTAGTTTGAAGTTTCAAGTTGGGTTGCTGCAGAGGGAACGAGATCTGCTCTGCCTGAAATGGGTGAGAAAACATTCACAAGTGTGTGAGCCAAAGCAGTAGCTCTCATTCTGGTGTGCCTACAGATGTTTTAGCAAAACAACTCAACAATGCTGTGATACCTTCTTATTACAGAAGTAAGCTGAGGGACACATCTTGAGTTCATTTTTTGAACAAAGACACCCCACTGAAAAGACATACACAAGTCAAATCCCACTGAAAAGACATACACAAGTCATATCCCACTGAAAAGACATACACAAGTCACATCCCACTGACATACACAAATCATATCCCATTGAAAGGACATACACAAGTCAGTGTGAAACAATCCCACATGAGTATAATTAGAATTATTGGTACTATAATTCAAGTTTATTCATAAAGTAGACACAGTAGGATTTTAGTTTAGTCAGTAGTCGCACTGGAAGGAAAAGACTTGAGCCCAAGTAGGTATGAATACCGTTATCAATGGTGTAGGCAGTTACTACTGTTATTGGTCTATCCCTAAAGCTCCCTTAAGCCAGAGAATCATAGAAGGGTAGGGCTGGGTCTTGCAGAGAATATTCATATTGTGATGTATTGCAATGCAAAGGCATATATCGTAATATGTATTGCTATATATTGCATGAAGTATATTTAAACAAAAAATCACTTACAATCAAGATAATACTTGATTAATAGATGAAAACTACATGTACAAGATAATCTCTCGACTCGATAAAGCTTTAATGACAACTTTTAATCCTGACAAAATAGAAACATAAATATTATTTGGCACAAACAAATAATCAAAGACTTTCAAGTGTTATGAATTTTTCTGAATGCAAGTCAAAATACCGCTAAACCGGTTATATTGCACAGCCCTATGAGGAAAGGTTCTCACCTTTCGATTCTCAGCGACAATAGAATTCCACTTGGCGAGATCATCCTTGGTCTTCTCGTAGGCTGTCGTTCTCTGGATCTGAAACAAATTACAATCTGGAGAAGTAGGCCAGAGGCTGAACGTTCCAAAATCAACACAATGGGAGACAGATTGAACAAATAAGTTAAAAGCATTTGCTGGCATCATTTCCTACAACACAGCAAATCAGAATATCCATGATCATGTGTAACATAAACAATGTAACAGCCATTAACGTAATTAAGTCTCTTGGGCAGTAAATCATTATGTGACTTGGACAGAAACCCTCCAGTATTTGGACATGGTGCTGACAACAACATAATCAGAGGACGATTCCTGGATGTGAACCAACACATCCTAACACTAAGCTGATCAGATACACGGTTAAAGGGTGATACATTCCATCAAACTGAAAGTGGCAGTTCCAGCAAAATAGATTCATGTCACTTTAAACCCAAATTGTTTGTTACCAAAGTTGTTTTTTTGTGTCTGATTTCAGAAGATGGTGGATACCCCAATAACTCTGAAACAATGTCCAAGTTTCACACAGATTCTGACAAACGGCATAACCAGAAATGGCACTTGACCAAACGGCAAAGTCACTCTCCAATGGAAGTAACTCCACGTATAGAGTACAATGTGAGTGACGTCCCCTTAACAATTGTGTACAACGGAAGTGATCCCATCGCCCCCCACACTATCCTTGAACTTATGTATATTCCATAGTTTCAAAATATGTTTGAACAAAAAAGGGGCTGACTTGTCCTTCATATAGTTTTTTGCCCAACTGCAGCCAAATCACTGAAGGAAACACATATGAAATCAAAACCTGGCCTAAGTCAGTGGTTTACAAATTACGCCACTGAACTTGCTTGGATCAACAAGGAATCTGACTGGCCCATGTACTGTACAGAAACTATACTCCTTGTTGCGCCATCAAAGTGAGCACGGAAACACACAGACCTTTGTTTCCTCGACCTTAGACAGTGGAACAGGGGCAACCTTGGTTCGTCTATGGACGGATCGCAACTGCTTCTTCAGCTCACCATGACTCGTTGTGTTCTGTAGGCTGCCGATCAGCTCATGTAGGCGCACCTTCCTCTCAGCTGAAAGTGAGTGAAGTTAGTTTTACGCCACAAAATCCCAGTGAAAGTAAGTAATATCATGACAGGGGAGACCAAAATAGGGTTTTGCACAGTTTGCCCACATAGGGAATTGAACAGGGTCTTCAGTGTAACAATCTATGCTTTAACCGCTAGGCTATCTGACCAGCCCCTCAACTCAAAGCATTCATTATTTGTGTCATACAATATCATGGCAGCATGAACCTTATCAAATCTGAGTGAGTGAAAGAGTGAGTGAGTGAGTGAGTGAAAGAGTGAGTGAGTGAGTGAGTGAGTGAGTTCAGTTTTATGCCGCACTCAGCAATATTCTAGCTATATGGCGGTGGCCTGTGAATAACAGAGTCTGGACCAGACAATCCAGTGATCAAGCATTGATCTGCGCAACTGGGAACTGGTGACGTGTCCACCAAGTCAACAAACCTGACCATCTGATAGTCGCCTCTTACAAAAAGCATGGTCGCTTTTTATGGCAAACATGGGTTGCTGAAGACCTATTCTACCCCAGGACCTTCATGTGTCTTATCACATCTGAGCCAGGCAGTTGTTGACAGTCATTACATACTATGACAGCTAACAGAAGGTATCCATGAAACCTCTGTCCATGTCCTACAGCAGTACACTATCCACCTAAACTCTGGTAACCATGGTAACAGTTCTTCAAGAACTACTGTTTCTCCGAGGAAATGGCCACATGACAAAACTCAGTGGAAACCTTTTTCTATTTGAGCTAAATTATGTGTTGTGTACACACAAGACACTACGGGTACTAGTGACTACCTGACATGGAGTTACTACCTGACATGGAGTTACTGCCTGACATGGAGTTACTGCCAGACAGACTTCTGCCAATCACACAAGAAACACATCTACAAATGTTATTCATGAAAATCATAAAGTGAAAGTATTGATATTTGTACACAATGTTGAATGACATGAACAAAAATGTAAAACGAAAAATTAAATGATGTGTGGTCATTTGGGTAACACTTTGCATATTTTTCCAAAATGTAAATGAAATATTTACTGAAATTTTATTCATTGTAGTTTCAGGACGTATACATATCTTTCAATGCACACCTGTTTATTATTGTGTAGAAACATGTTTACTTACTTTGAAACTGACAGGGCTGACAAGCCACTGATGGGAGATAACTCATGTCTAACTAAATTGCCTACTGACGGCAAGACTGACATTGATGGCATTCACTTGAAATTTCATGTCTGACATAATTGTATCATCTTATTCATCACCAACATGGTAAACATTTTCATCAGAAGAAGAGATCTGTTGAATCCACAACTTTTCACTTAAGAAAATATGCAAATAAGCCAGGTAACACATGGCTGCTTCAACTTTTCCCTGGTTAGTACAATGAGAATTATTCAACAAGCAAAGATGAACATTCAAAATGGGAATATCCTATCAAAATTGTCAGAAACGATTTTTAAATACAGGTGTATCTGTTTTCTGACATAAAGGACAAACTGATTCATTGGTACTGGCTCTCTGAGTGACAAAAACCTCTTTGATATTTCCAGTGACATGCTGTGGAACATCCAATATAACTCACACTGCAAAATACTAGAGTTTGCTCTAAACTGAAAAAAAAACATTCACTCACAGTAATCATGGTGATGCAAATTTCTCCCTTTTTAAACATTTGACATGTAGAAGGTCATTTTATCTTCGACCGAATGAGTAAAGCTTTTCAGTTTAGTTTCAACCCATACTAGAATCCAGGCCATCAGGAACTGATGATAAGACAGACAAGTCATGAGATCTATGTCAGATGTGGTCTTCGGCCGTTTGGTTGGCAATACAGCAATACACCAGCTATATGGCAAAGGTCTGTAAATAGTCGAGCCTGGATCAGACAATCCAGTGATTACCATTATGAGCATCGCTCTATACAATTGGGATACAACAATATGTGTCAACCCAGGCAGCAAGTATGACCACACAATATGATGGGGACTGCCCACTGGACATGGTGAACGGCAACCTTGACATGGATGTTATAATTGAGTCTGGATCAGACAATCCAGTGATTACCATTATGAGCATCGCTCTATACAATTGGCATACAACAATATGTGTCAACCCAGGCAGCAAGTATGACCACACAATATGATGGGGACTGCCCACTGGACATGGTGAACGGCAACCTTGACATGGATGTTATAATTGAGTCTGGATCAGACAATCCAGTGATTACCATTATGAGCATCGCTCTATACAATTGGGATACAACAATATGTGTCAACCCAGGCAGCAAGTATGACCACACAATATGATGGGGACTGCCCACTGGACATGGTGAACTGCATCCTTGACATGGATGTTATAATTGAGTCTGGATCAGACAATCCAGTGATTACCATTATGAGCATCGCTCTATACAATTGGGATACAACAATATGTGTCAACCCAGGCAGCAAGTATGACCACACAATGTGATGGAGACTGCCCACTGGACATGGTGAACTGCATCCTTGACATGGATGTTATAATTGAGTCTGGATCAGACAATCCAGTGATTACCATTATGAGCATCGCTCTATACAATTGGGATACAACAATATGTGTCAACCCAGGCAGCAAGTATGACCACACAATATGATGGAGACTGCCCACTGGACATGGTGAACGGCAACCTTGACATGGATGTTATAATTGAGTCTGGATCAGACAATCCAGTGATTACCATTATGAGCATCGCTCTACGCAATTGGCATACAACAATATGTGTCAACCCAGGCAGCAAGTATGACCACACAATGTGATGGAGACTGCCCACTGGACATGGTGAACTGCATCCTTGACATGGATGTTATAATTGAGTCTGGATCAGACAATCCAGTGATTACCATTATGAGCATCGCTCTATACAATTGGGATACAACAATATGTGTCAACCCAGGCAGCAAGTATGACCACACAATATGATGGGGACTGCCCACTGGACATGGTGAACTGCATCCTTGACATGGATGTTATAATTGAGTCTGGATCAGACAATCCACTGATTACCATTATGAGCATCGCTCTATACAATTGGCATACAACAATATGTGTCAACCCAGGCAGCAACTATGACCACACAATATGATGGGGACTGCCCACTGGACATGGTGAACGGCAACCTTGACATGGATGTTATAATTGAGTCTGGATCAGACAATCCAGTGATTACCATTATGAGCATCGCTCTACGCAATTGGCATACAACAATATGTGTCAACCCAGGCAGCAAGTATGACCACACAATATGATGGGGACTGCCCACTGGACATGGTGAACTGCATCCTTGACATGGATGTTATAATTGAGTCTGGATCAGACAATCCAGTGATTACCATTATGAGCATCGCTCTATACAATTGGGATACAACAATATGTGTCAACCCAGGCAGCAAGTATGACCACACAATGTGATGGAGACTGCCCACTGGACATGGTGAACTGCATCCTTGACATGGATGTTATAATTGAGTCTGGATCAGACAATCCAGTGATTACCATTATGAGCATCGCTCTATACAATTGGGATACAACAATATGTGTCAACCCAGGCAGCAAGTATGACCACACAATATGATGGAGACTGCCCACTGGACATGGTGAACGGCAACCTTGACATGGATGTTATAATTGAGTCTGGATCAGACAATCCAGTGATTACCATTATGAGCATCGCTCTACGCAATTGGCATACAACAATATGTGTCAACCCAGGCAGCAAGTATGACCACACAATGTGATGGAGACTGCCCACTGGACATGGTGAACTGCATCCTTGACATGGATGTTATAATTGAGTCTGGATCAGACAATCCAGTGATTACCATTATGAGCATCGCTCTATACAATTGGGATACAACAATATGTGTCAACCCAGGCAGCAAGTATGACCACACAATATGATGGGGACTGCCCACTGGACATGGTGAACTGCATCCTTGACATGGATGTTATAATTGAGTCTGGATCAGACAATCCAGTGATTACCATTATGAGCATCGCTCTATACAATTGGGATACAACAATATGTGTCAACCCAGGCAGCAAGTATGACCACACAATATGATGGGGACTGCCCACTGGACATGGTGAACTGCATCCTTGACATGGATGTTATAATTGAGTCTGGATCAGACAATCCAGTGATTACCATTATGAGCATCGCTCTATACAATTGGGATACAACAATATGTGTCAACCCAGGCAGCAAGTATGACCACACAATATGATGGAGACTGCCCACTGGACATGGTGAACTGCATCCTTGACATGGATGTTATAACTGAGTCTGGATCAGACAATCCACTGATTACCATTATGAGCATCGCTCTATACAATTGGCATACAACAATATGTGTCAACCCAGGCAGCAACTATGACCACACAATA
This sequence comes from Haliotis asinina, assembly GCF_037392515.1. Taxonomy (NCBI): domain Eukaryota; kingdom Metazoa; phylum Mollusca; class Gastropoda; order Lepetellida; family Haliotidae; genus Haliotis; species Haliotis asinina. Next base: position 37,734,565 of record NC_090285.1, read on the forward strand.
TGATGGGGACTGCCCACTGGACATGGTGAACGGCAACCTTGACATGGATGTTATAATTGAGTCTGGATCAGACAATCCAGTGATTACCATTATGAGCATCGCTCTACGCAATTGGCATACAACAATATGTGTCAACCCAGGCAGCAAGTATGACCACACAATGTGATGGAGACTGCCCACTGGACATGGTGAACTGCATCCTTGACATGGATGTTATAATTGAGTCTGGATCAGACAATCCAGTGATTACCATTATGAGCATCGCTCTACGCAATTGGGATACAACAATATGTGTCAACCCAGGCAGCAAGTATGACCACACAATATGATGGAGACTGCCCACTGGACATGGTGAACTGCATCCTTGACATGGATGTTATAACTGAGTCTGGATCAGACAATCCAGTGATTACCCTTATGAGCATCGCTCTATACAATTGGGATACAACAATATGTGTCAACCCAGGCAGCAAGTATGACCACACAATATGATGGAGACTGCCCACTGGACATGGTGAACTGCATCCTTGACATGGATGTTATAACTGAGTCTGGATCAGACAATCCAGTGATTACCCTTATGAGCATCGCTCTATACAATTGGGATACAACAATATGTGTCAACCCAGGCAGCAAGTATGACCACACAATATGATGGGGACTGCCCACTGGACATGGTGAACGGCAACCTTGACATGGATGTTATAATTGAGTCTGGATCAGACAATCCAGTGATTACCATTATGAGCATCGCTCTATACAATTGGGATACAACAATATGTGTCAACCCAGGCAGCAAGTATGACCACACAATATGATGGGGACTGCCCACTGGACATGGTGAACGGCAACCTTGACATGGATGTTATAATTGAGTCTGGATCAGACAATCCAGTGATTACCATTATGAGCATCGCTCTATACAATTGGGATACAACAATATGTGCCAACCCAGGCAGCAAGTATGACCACACAATATGATGGAGACTGCCCACTGGACATGGTGAACTGCATCCTTGACATGGATGTTATAATTGAGTCTGGATCAGACAATCCAGTGATTACCATTATGAGCATCGCTCTATACAATTGGGATACAACAATATGTGTCAAGTCAGGCAGCAAGTATGACCACACAATATGATGGGGACTGCCCACTGGACATGGTGAACTGCATCCTTGACATGGATGTTATAACTGAGTCTGGATCAGACAATCCAGTGATTACCATTATGAGCATCGCTCTACGCAATGGGCATACAACAATATGTGTCAACCCAGGCAGCAAGTATGACCACACAATGTGATGGAGACTGCCCACTGGACATGGTGAACTGCATCCTTGACATGGATGTTATAATTGAGTCTGGATCAGACAATCCAGTGATTACCATTATGAGCATCGCTCTATACAATTGGGATACAACAATATGTGTCAACCCAGGCAGCAAGTATGACCACACAATATGCTGGGGACTGCCCACTGGACATGGTGAACTGCATCCTTGACATGGATGTCATAATCACGAAGTTACCTTTGGCCTGGCTGAACCCAAACTCTGACACCGTCTCTGTGAGAACTGTTCTTTCAGATAGCTTGGACCTGCAGAGAAATGCAAACATCTGATCAACTGTAGGGAAACACTGTGTCCTTTTCTAGGTGTATGAATTCTGGCTTCTGCGATGTGCTTTTAAGAATTCCGCTGCAAATTTAAGTAAATTCTACACCCCATTTTTCATAGTCAGTCTTGATTCAACTTTCAAAGTAAGTAAATTCATCGGCAGAAAAATGCCAGATTTTGCATGCATTTTGTAAGAAATATGTTTTCCATGGACCAAGCGTTTTTCTGCATCAACTTCCCCAATTTATTGTGCAACTACAGAACATGGAGTGACTGATCATGGTGATAGGAACATCATTTAACAGCAAACAAACCAGAAGTTGTGTTTTGGTAAATGGTAATCATTTAATCGTTATTAGTTTTCAGTTATCATGGTTATACCATTAAATCCATACCCGTATACTGCAAGAGTCCTTGTTTTCATATACACTTTGGTATATGCATGATACAGCTGTGTCACTATATTACAAATTGAGACATGACCAGACATCACAATTTCATGCTGCTTATGCTCTTGTGATGTTATTTTCATTCAGGCACTACTTTACGAAGAAACATATACAATGTCCAATGAATGATGGATACTGTCATCAAATGGCTATCTCCTGGGTGCTGTTTTAGATCGACCGAATCCAACCCACAGTCCTGATTATCTCCCTATTAAGTATGTTGCAACAAGTCACCTTCTCTGTCCATCTAGAGCTGATATGGAGTCCAGCAGCTTGGCATGTTTCCGGTCAGCTTCAACATGATCCTCCTGTTAACATGGAAAAACGTTCAAGTTTGAAATGCTGAATTCATGTGTGTTTCAATATTTATGTAAGGATAAACTGCAAAGTCTTGCATGCTGCTAGTTGGCTTTCAATCACAAAATAAATGCCATATCTTTACAGACATTCCCAAAATTTGAAAGTTTGAAGGAATACATTTGTCGACAGCAAAACTAATCATATCTGAATCTTAATACTGAGTGTTAGGAGACATTGCGACAGATTTCTGGATTTCAGGTGTTATATGGAGAAACTAACCTGAATGTCTTTTGATATAAACATGATAAAAAACAATGCAGTTTGAAGGAATACATTTGTCGACAGCAAAACTAATCATATCTGAATCCTAATACTGTGTGTTAGGAGACATCGCGACAGATTTCTGGATTTCAGGTGTTATATGGAGAAACTCATCTGAATGTCTTTTGATATAAACATGATAAATAAAATGCAGGTCACCATCAAATCAAATAGGTCACCAGACATGATGAAAATTTGGAATGATGCAGCTTGTCAAGTATTGATATGTCTGCTAGCAGAAGATACTCAGTGGTATTATATTTAACATCTAACATCACTTCACCATCTGTTTCAATTTTATCAGTCAGCGAGTGAGTTTAGTTTTATGCCACACTTAGCAATATTTCAGCTATAGGGCAGCTTTAGTTTATCACGGTATCAACAGTGTCTGTGAATGTCAAATTATTGCTAGTCAGCACAAAAAACAGCAAGATCAGTAATGTCACTGTCATCTGATCATGACATCCAATTGATCATTAATGTAAGGTCATCCAATTCTGTAAGTGAATCTCCTGTGAGAAAGAGTTTTAGTCACAAATATGTGTCTGTTAGTGTTACTCTATACTGTTGTTAATGTTTGAAAAAAAAAAGAAGAAAAACTATTTGCCTCTTCGTCGCTAGCATTGAGAACTTGATCTCCTGTTATGAAGTCTTCTTCATCCATTGTGGCTGCTGTCAGGTCCTGAAAACAAAACAAGCATGTCAATGTTATCTTACTGCATCAACTACAATGCAGCCCATGAGGTCTTGTATTACTTATGCTTCTTACAAATGAGACTAGGTGGTCAGGTTTGTGGACTTAATCCAAATCTTTGGAGGGCATTTAGAAGTGGAATGCATAAGAAAAGCAAGATATATGGATGTCAACTTCTTTGTTGTGAATATCACAATGTTTCGGAGAGGTCTCACTGGTCTCCTTGTGTTATTGTTTCAATGTATATGCCTCTTCTTTTTTGTTTTCTATTTCATCAAGTCAATTACCATGTTGTTTTAGTATGTTACTGGCCTCAGCGACTATTTTTGTCATAAGAGGCGACTAATGGGAACTGGTGGTCAGGCTCACTAACTTGGTAGACATGTCATCGGTTCCCAATTGCACAGATCGATGCTCATGTTCTTTATCACTGGATTGTGTGGTCCAGACTTGATCATTTACAGACCGCCGCCATACTGCTAGAATATTGCTGTGTGCAGCATAAAACTGAACTCACTCACTTACTACTGGCCTCATGTCTGTGTTATATTTTCAGTCTTCAACATTGTGGAACAAATTTTCTTTCTACGTGCCTTGGGTGTGTGAGTGTGTGTGTGCGTGTGCGTGCGTGTCCCTTTGAAACTGTCTTCTTCACCTGATAAAGGAGCAAGCATAAACTCTCAAATGTGGTATTCACAATGAAGACGTTTATATCCATATATCTTGCTTTTCTTGGTTCATCATGTGTTGATCCATGTCACATCACATGTTCATTATTATGTAATTACTATTATGTTCATTATTATGTAATTACTATGGCATTAAAACAAACTGCATTTACATCAACTTGTTCTTTTAATAGGTTCATAATGCTTACTTATTTGCAAAAATCTTACAACAGGACTAAAATTTACATTCCTTCAGAGTAGTCAAAGAGTGAATTGCATTCCTAGTTCAGTATCTAGTCTAACATAAGTGCTTTCACCTGCATATTATCAGGGTGGAAAAACCAAGACATTTTGGGGCAACAGTCCTGAAGTAAGAGAGGCAGTGTAAAAACTGGGGCCAGCTTGGTCTTGTGCCTCTTAGATCAGGTAAACCGTTGGGGGGGATAAAATCAGTAGAATTCATAATGAACGACATTGCGTTTAAGATAAAACCAACAAGTTACTGGTATCTCATCGTGCTGTACAGACATACAATAACCACGATAACAATTCTTTAGTTTACTTTACAGCAATTTCTAAGCGCTGGTCTGTAAATATATCCGACAAAGATTCAGATATGACCAGATTCATTGTATTGCAATCTCCCTTTCCAAACAGATAAAAACCTAATAAACGTTGACAATATCAAACAAACATACCGGAAAAACTCACAGTAACAGTAACAACTGTAAGTTGAAACTCATTCAATAAATGAAGCGTGGGAGCATGGCCGTAACTCACTAACTGTGAGAATGTTCCTATTCGCGAATATGTATGCATCTTATTGAGACAACTACAACAATAAGTCAAAAACTACCTCATTCCCTTTCACGATAAGCCAAACTTCGTCTCAGATTATGTCTTCATATTTTCGACTTACCGCGATGTGTTAAGAACAAGTCAATAGAGAACGTAATCACTGCAACACGACCCACATGGTAAATCGTCCACCATATTGTAATACAATCCTCGTTTTTGGTTGTCGTAAAATATCTACAACTTTTCTGTTGTTGGTTATCATAGAATTAAGTAAGAAACAACTTATAACTGGCCATAGTTAACACGAACATACCACTAACTTTATCTGAGATAATACCTGCAGATAAAACAGAACAGTTTTGACCTTGTCGCAACTACCCAAGGGCAAGTAACTCATAATAACAATTTCAGCGTTTTTCATCGTGGAAGTGATTATTACATATCTATTCAAGTTCAAAACCTGCCCAAAATTCTTTAATACTTATTGAAAGAATAGGTCAAAGAAGAAGTTCCGACGAAGACACCATCTCAGGTTTACGTTGGCCGTGAGGTTTAAAATTAGTTGTGAATCGCACCTCATTCTCCATATCTAGACTAAACTGTCCTTTGATCACGTTACTTCAAAGTTACACTACTCTTTTATTCCACTTTACCGTGGCGAGTACCATATTCCACAACAGATTAAGAAACAGAAAGTACACGTTGCTCTATAAGCGCACGATAATGAACGAAAGAAAGTAACTTAGCAGTTAAATTCTGTGTTTATGTATGTGACAGAGAAATAAAAAAAACCCCGCACTATGTGCCTTTTATGGGTTACACAGCAACTTCTATCAAGGAAAATAACTGAGACTGCACCAATCAGACATTTGTGGAGACCTGCATGTGCGCAGTCAGTGCCTACATATAAGCCACCTTTGTGCACTCCTACCCGACGTAAATAAGTTTGCTCATGTGTGATTTAGTATTAGCCCAAATTCCAGTATACATCAAGCTCACCCACTAAATTTTGGTTTCTTTTGTAATTATATTTGCTAACGCATGTACCGAAAGTAGCATTTTTCAAGTTGTGTACCCCCATATATCTACATACCATTACATACTGAATACAACAACATTAAATACAACTTTTAAATACAACTTGAAATTTGTTACCTCGACTAATGCATGGCACAAATTATTATTCAAGTTTTCTTTTTGTTTTTGTTTAAAAATGTGTACAAAACTCATGTTTGGAGATACGATGATGTAGTAGACTATGGACTACTGCACACGTAGGAGAAAATGTATTGTGTTTGCTTATATGACTGTATACTATATTTATTATCGTCATTAGTTTCCTCAAAACTGATTGTAATAGCGGATATCTTTCATCTTGTGTCGTTTTAGTGAGTAGCACTCGAGTGTGGGTGTACTTGTCGTACATAAGGTGCTGCAATACACTGTGTGCACTTGCTTATCTACATATAGATTGTACTTACATGTGTGTCTGTGTCTTTTGTCTTTTACAAAGTGATGGAAGTAAACACAATGTACCACAGCAGGTACAGGCGTTGCCATCGTCTTAAGGCACTGCAATGGATTGTCTCCTCTGTGGTTGATAGCACTCATGCTCCAGGGTTCTCCACAGTCACGGCACTTCCCACTCTAGTCAGGCGGCATTCCGTGAAATGAGCTGAATAATGTGTGTCACTCATTCGCAGACTCACTTAACCGTAACATAATTGTTTTTGACCGAACCGCCTCTGGTTTGATGGTTGGGGAGCCTGAGGTAGCTGGTATACCTCCCCTACTTATTACCATGTATGTGTAGACTAGATATTCAATGTAAACGTGATTTAGTTTCCACTTCACTTTTCACTTCTGTGGAAAAACACTGCCCCAAGCACATCACCCTTCTGCAAAAAGTAAAAAAAAAACCCAACCAAACAACCAAGCAACCAACCAAAAAAGTACACTTAAAACAGAATAAACACATAAATAAAAATTAAAGGAAAGTCTCACTTCTGTGACTAGTGTGAGTAACTTCCAGCACTACCCATGAAGTGAAGGTCTGGGTTAGAATGCTGTCCTTCAGTAACACATACTTGTCTTAAGAGACGACCAACTGGAGGCCAGGCCGCTGACTTGGTTGACACGTGTCATCGGTTCCCATTTGTACAGATTGATGTTCATGCTGTTGATCACTGCATAGTCGGGTCCAGGCTTGATTGTTTATAGGCCGCCTCCATATAGGTGAAATATTGCTGAGTGCAGCGTAAAACTACTGCTGGACACATATTAGATGATCCTGCGCACTAAACGCATTTGTGACAAGAGAGGCGGTACAACGAATTGGGCGATTATGCTTGGCTGCTACAGGTAGCTTGACGATTATGCACGTGCAATACATGCTAACCGTGACATGAAATCAACGCCGTTCCCAAGTATACAAATTGGGGTCATTTGTCAGGTCGTGGATCATCTTATATGTGTTTACCAGTAAACTCACTCACTCACCTTCCAGCACCATGTAGTCACAACCTGATGTCTGTTGACATTAGGATGAAATAAGAAGAAACCAAAGAACATATTTTATACATTTTATTCGGAAATGTTTCTGCGGCAAATGCTAACGATACACGGACGTCTCTAACTTGAAAGTACATTATAGCTTTCACGCATTTTTCTGTAAAGCTGTACAACTGTTGGATATATGATATTTACAAATGACACATTGAACCATTACTGTGCGTGACCCCAACGGCCATAAAACCTATATCAACGAATCAGTTTGTGTCCTCAGTTAGGATAGGTGGTTTCTATATTCTTCCTTGCACTATGTTTGCTGGAATCGGCTCTTTTGCTGTTTGTTCTTTAGTAATATGCTTCATTGTTTAAATGAAGCTTAAATAAACATATAATAAGCAAATAAATCAATGATGAAAGAAAACATGCTATTTATACAACATGTAATTTGCTTTGTGCTTACTCCCACACCCTACACTTTGACACTCTTCACCCCACTGCTCTTAACCCTCGTCTTGTAATCTGTTATGCCACCCCACCACCCAACACCCTGTCACCCTTCCCGCTCCTTTCAGTCCTCGTGATGCCATCTGTCATGCCACACCCACACCCGGTCTGTTGTACAGCCACTAAAACAAATATCCACAAAACAAGTATACCCAAACCAGCGCATGCAAGTCTATGTAAAAGAGATGTAGTCTATGTAGCCTCATCCTCAACCAACAAGTCCCTCCCTGTCACCTGTCATCATTCAGCACACTCCATCAGCAATCTTCCCACAATCCTCATGTACAGCCGGTCACCTATCCCCGTCCCTTGTCTTCCCAAACTCTCACTCCCTGCAAGGGGAGCCTGTCATCCATCATCCCAAACCCCCCACACCTACCCTGTCACCCGTCTTCCCAAACCCCTCATCCAAACCCTGTCACCTGTCTTCTACACCCTTCACCCTAACCCTGTCACCCGTGTTCCCAAACCCCTAACTTGTCACCCGTCTTCTCCAACCCCTCTCTTCCACCCTGTCACCCGTCTTCCCAAACCCCTCACACCTACCCTGTAAACCGTCTTCTCAAAACCCTCATCCAAACCCTGTCACCTGTCTTCTACACCCTTCACCCTAACCCTGTCACCCGTGTTCCCAAACCCCTACCCTGTCACCCGTCTTCCCAAACCCTTCACCCCAACCCTGTCACCCGTCTTCCAACACACCTCACCCTTACCTTGTCACTTGTCTTCCCACACCCTCCACTCCAACCCTGTCACTCGTCTTCCCAAACCCCTCTCTTCCACCCTGTCATCCATCTTCCCAAACCCTTCATCCCAACCCTGTCACCTGTCTTCTCCAACCGCTCTCTTTCACGCTGTCACCCGTCTTCCAAAACCCCTCACCCCAACCCTGTCACCCGTCTTCCAACACACCTCACCCTTACCTTGTCACTAGTCTTCCCACACCCCTCACCCTAACCCTGTCACCCGTCTTCCAACACACCTCATCCTTACCTTGTCACTCGTCTTCCCACACCCTCCACCCCAACCCTTTCACTCGTCTTCCCACACACCTCACCCCCACCTTGTCACATGTCTCCCCCAAACCCTCGTCCTACCCTGTCACCCATCTTCCTAGACCCTTCACCCCAACCCTGTCCCCTGTCACTGATAATCCCAAACCCTTGACCCCAATCCTGTCACCCATCTTCCCAAACCCCTCACCCCAACGCTGTCACCCATCTTTCCAAACCCCCCACCCGCAGCCTGTTACTCATCTTCCAACACCCTTCACCATAAACCAGTCACCCGTCTTCCAACACCTCTCACCCAACCCTGTCATCCGTCTTCCCAAACACCCCACCCCTACCCTGTCACCCATCTTCCCAAGACCTCAATCTGTACCCTGTCACTCGTCTTCCCAAACCCCCTACCCTAACCTGTCACTCGTCTTCCAACACCCTTCACCCCTACCCAGTCACCCATCTTCCAACACCCCTCACCAACACTGTCATCTGTCTTCCCAACCCCCCCCAACCCTACCCAGTCATCCATCTTCCCAACCCCTCATCCCAACCCTGTCACCTGTCTTCCCAATCACTTCACCCCAGCCCTGTCACCCGTCTTCTGAAATCCCTTGCCCCAACCCTGTCACACATCTTCTCAAAAGCCTCACCCGAATCCTGTCCTCTGTCTTCCCAGAAACCTGATCCCTACCCTGTCATCCATCTTCCTAAACCCCCAAACCCTACCCTGTCACCTGTCTTCCCAACCCCCCACCCCTTCCCGGCATCCCAAACACGCCTACCCTACCCTGTCACCCGTTTTCCCAAACCCCTCACCCCAACCCTGTCACTCATCTTCCCACACCTTTGATTCCAACCCTGTCATCCATCTTCCCAAACTCCTCACCGCAACCTTGTCACCCGTCTTCCTAAACCCCCAATCTTTACCCAGTCACCCGTCTTCCCAAACCCCCCACCCTTACCTTGTCACTCGTCTTCCTAAACCCTTCACCCAAACCCAGTCATCCGTCTTCCATCACCCCTCACCCAACACTGTCATCCATCTTCCCAAGCCCCCATCACTACCCTGTCACCCGACTTCCCAACCCCCTCACCCCAACCCTGTCACCTGTCTTCTGAAACTCCTCGCCCCAACCCTGTCACTCATCTTCTCAAAAGCCTCACCCCAATCCTGTCTCATCTTCCCAAACCCCTCATCCCAAAACTGTCATCCGTCTTCCCACACCCTTCACCCGAACCCTGTCATTCGTCTTCCCAAACCCGTTAACCTACCCTGTCAACCGTCTTCCAACACTCTTCACCCTACCCTGTCACCCGTCTTCCCAAGTCCTTCACCCCAACCAATCATCTTCTGAAACCCCTCACCCCAACCCTGTCACTCATCTTCTCAAAAGCCTCACCCCAATCCTGTCACCTGTCTTCCCAAACCCCTCACCCCTACCCTGTCACCCATCTTCTGAAAAGCCTCACCCCAATCATGTCCCCTCTCTTCCCAAACCCCTCATCCCAACCCTGTCATCCGTCTTCCCACCCCTCCCACCCCTATCCTGTCACCCGTGTTCCAACACCCTTCACCCCAACTCTGTCACCCATCTCCCAAAACCCATTGCCCCTACTGTCACCCGTCTTCCCAAACCCCTCAACCTACCCTATCACCCATCTTCTCACACCCTTCACCCCAACCCAGTCACCCATCTTCCAACACCCCTCACCCAACCCTGTCATCCGTCTTCCCAAACCACCCACCCCTACCCTGTCACCTGTCTTCCCAAACCCCTCACCCTTATCCTGTCACCCATCTTCCCAAACACCTCACCCCTACCCTGTCACCCGTCTTCCCAAACCCAGCGCCTACCCATCACCCGTCTTCCCACACCGCTCACCCCAACCCTGTCACCGGTCTTCCCACGCCTTTCACCCCTAACCTGTAACCCATCTTCCCAAACCCCTCTACCCAATCCTGTCACCCGTCTTCCCAAATCCCTCATCCCAACCCTGTCATCTATTTTCCCACGGGCCTCACCCCTACCCTGGCACCCGCCTTCTCAAACCGGTACCCCTCTCCCCCCATGACCCATTTGTTTTTAATTCATATATGCCTGGTTAACCACAAACTATTTGACTGAAGAAATAAGAAGCAGAAGATTATCAAAATCAAATTTCATTAATAACATATCATTCTTAATAAAAATATAAATAAGTAGATCCCATGAACAGTAATAAGTGTGCATGTCAAATGAGCATAGAAAGCCATGTTGATGCCTTTGTATCTGGAAGTGTGGCAAGTACCATGCCGACACCTAAGTCATTGTCTCTGAATATACAGCCTAACTCTGGGTCAGTAGAATTAAACAATATGTAATTGTTTTCAAATTAGACATTTACGATTCATTTCGTTGCTACATCCTGTACAACATCACACGTCATCAGTTTGTAGCTGGTGATGTGCACAAGGTCTCCATGTTGGCTTCTGGTGTCAGATGAATGTTCCAGTGCTCCTCCTAGCGTCTGACGGCTCCAGTCTCCTCATCCAGAACAACCCTCTTCCAGTGGTACTAATGTGAACAACCCAGCATCCATGCTTCGACAGGTATTGTCTGGCGTGAATGGCCTTCTTTGAGTCCCAGGACCCCAGTGAGGCCTCAGAATGCAGCATAGCCAACACCTCTCCTGTCTGACACTGGTAGTAAGAGCTGATATAAGCTTGGTATATGCCACGAACTGGGTATGTTTGAAAACCCAACGGAACTTCATGATGCCGCTGTAGAAGTTCGGACTTGTCCTGCAACAGATGAACTCAAATATACATCAGTGAGAATTTAAGTTAGCCGGTATGAATAAATGCATATATGTATGCCTACAATAAGCACTGAATGAAAAATGAACGCTGGTTCCTGATTTGAACTGGTTAATGTTATTTATCATATGAGACAAAGTCGAGCTGCCTTTTTGAGAGATGACATACTAACAGTTACACCATTATCACGGATACACAAGACTAAAAGATGAAAGGAAAGGAAATTTTATATTTGCATTGTATTTTGTGAACGATTGAAAGATTTGGTGCTTTATTAACATGTATTAGAAACATGAACGCATTACAGTGTGTCATGAAAATGATCCACTACTGACCTCAGACACTTGTCAAGATCTGATGCTTATTATGTCAGTTACCTGATTATCTGATCCAGACTTTATTATTAGCAGACTACAGTAATATGGCTGCAGAGATGCTGAGTGCGAGGTTAAACGACACATAAATGTTTCAAACACGCAGGCAGTCGTCCATAGCTACCTTGACAAATGGTGTATTAAGTCAATATGCCACAATTATATTGAATTTTTCAGTATTTATTTGTGAGACATAATTAATTTGATGTTTTCAAGATACATTAGTTTTGAATGTGGGCCCACATTCGCCTGAACGAGGTAGAGGGAGAGAGTAATCTCCCTTGAACAACTGATAATGCGGTTTCGCCTTAATTTCACCCCAACCCTGAGGAGCACACTTAAAAACGCCAAAATGATGCAGCTGTGAATTGGTGGGAAGGAATGAATGCTGATATCCTGCCCTCAGTGGGTGGGTGTGAACAATATCCTCTGTATGAGGTTGATGTCATTGCACAAATGAACACTGGTTCCTAATTTGGAGTGGCTAATGTTATTTTTCATGTGAGATAAAGTCGAGCTGCTTTTTCAGGGGATGAAGTAAAAATTGTTACATCATCCCAGAATGACACACTAAGCAAAATAACCTTACTTTTCATTGAGGGGGTAGAGATCTCATTTATGTTTGTACTCAGCCTGTGATGGGTGTACCGATTTTATTCTGTATTAGCATGTACTTGTGACATGAAATACATGACAATGTAACAATTCAGACATGAACACATTTCAGTGTGTCGGAAACAATAGACATGTCTGACTTCAAACACCTGTCAAGATCCGCTCATTATGTCAATCACTTGATTGTCTGGTCCAGACTTTATCATTAGCAGACAACCGTAATATGGTTGAAGAAACCCGAGTGCGGCGTTAAACGACATATAAATGTTTCAAACACGCAGTCATTAATAACTACGACGACGGTTGGTGTATATATTTCAAAGCAAAGAGGTTTCAAAACCTCAATAAAGCATGTTATTATACGACACGAAGCATACCCAGCTGATCAAATAACATGTTCCATGAGCCAAGTTCGGGGATCGAACCCAGAACTCCGATTTTAACCCGACTATCGGCTCTCGTCATGGCCTCCACCCCAGGAGGTAGGTTGTAGAGCTGAAACACGATCTGTACAGTCTGTCCTGGCATCGTGGGGAAATATAGATTGACAAAATTGCAAGAACGAGCTAAATGCGGTTGTGTGTCCAGGCAGCTAAGACAACAATAACGTCACGTGATCAGCAGTTCCACATCTTGTGGCGTCATGATACTATGATCACTTCACGTGTGACGTCACGTTTTCGTAATCGAGAAAGTTGCTCTACCTTTCCCTGACCAGAATAACGCAGGAGGGTGCCTATATCATTCCAACTACATGATTCGGTCTGCAAATAATCCAGGCAGGAATGAGTTAACCCATTGATAGATATCATGAGCATCAATCTCTGTAAATTGGATGCGATGACATGCAGCAACTAATCAAGTCAGCGAGTCCGTCCACCTGATCCCGTTAGACGCCATTCACCACAAGTAGGGGTTGCTGAAGTCGACCAGCCAGATTCCCTATTTCCAAAAATTAGTCAGTCTCTGCTTCTCCTTTACCACGAAGATGAAGATACGGGTTTAGAATTTGTCTTCTGCTCATTCTTGTTATAAGGGGCGACTAAGGGGACCGGGTGGTTAGGCTCATTGACTTGGATGACTCGTCATCGCATCCGAGCTGTGTAGATCGATGCTGATGATCACAGTCACTGGATTGTCTGAACTTGACTGGATTATTTACAGACCGCCGTCATATATCTGAAAATTGTGGCGCTAAACAAAGAGTAAACCCTGATTTTGTAAACACTATCCAATATGGCGGAAAGCGCACTTTGACGTTCGTGTATAGATGTATTTTCGAAAACATTCCAACAGATTCTAGGTTCATCTGCAGTATTTCAGAATTATCGTGTACGTGTACGTGAACTATTTAGAATTTTATTAGAATTTTTAGGATGAAATTATATGTCCCTGTGGCACCCATGGGGTTAGACAACAAACAAATAAAATAAACCCTCGACACAATCAACGCGTTCTGTCTTTGATGTCCATCCAACTTCATCAGAGAACCGGCAGCATCGAGACAATCATCTCTTTAATACAGGTGTTAACTTGGGACAATCTACAGGACTGTCGGAAATAGAAAAAAAGTTCTTAGGTTGTTACTCTGTATACCTCAAATTTATACAACTGCAAATAGGACATGTTAAAATAATTCAACTTGGCCTAACTGGGCATTCAGTGGGATGCGTAAGAGGTGATTCAGTAAATCATGTTTACTCATAAAATCGGGCAAAACCTTGGAAAAATACAAGTTGCTGGAAACAATAAATCATACTGTGGATGGCAATTAGATCGCTCAGCCAGGTATGATGACGGACCGGCGTCTCACCTGGCATGAAATGCATGAGCTGCCTACTTTCACAAGGAGCCATTTCAAAGATATTGTTTTGCTTTTTCATGTGTGTTGAATATTTCCTATTTCCGACAGTACTTTAGTTAAAGCTGTCATGAAAGTAAGCATTATTTCAAAGGTCAAATTTGTAACAGTTTTCTAAGACTATGATGCCACGTTTTACTGGATAACAGCACTTGCAAACGTGTGTAGAATGTGTTTAGATCGTGTCCGATAAACTGTCAAATCTCTCGTGCTGCATGTCGCCTATCTTAGACCATGTGGATGACATCGAGGTTTAAATGTCGCAAGAGGCGACTAACGCGATTGGGAGATCAGGCTTTCTAACCTAATTGACACATGCCATCGTATTCCAGTAGAATGATGTTGGTGATGTTGATCACTGGATCACTGGTATGTTGACATTAGGACGAAATAAGAAGAAACCAAAGAACGAACCCATTTACTCATTCTTTTCCAGATTTTGTGGAAACCTTTCGCCCTCCAGAAAGTTCTAATAGTATTTCAGGACGAGACGTCTGTGATGACAAGCCACGGAACTACCTCTGTACAGTGTTGCATGCCACCTGGCAGTACTTCGATAGTGAGTGAGTGAGTTGAGTTTTACGCCGCACTCAGCAATATTCCAGCTATATGGCGGCGGTCTGTAAATAATCGAGTCTGGACCAGACGATCCAGTGATCAACAACATGAGCATCGATCTGCGCAATTGGGAACCGAAGACAAGTCCCAACCAAGTCAGCAAGCCTGACTACTCGATCCTGTTAGTCGCCTCTCACAAGCATAGTCGTATTTTATGGCAAGCATGGGTTGCTGAAGGCGTATTCTATCCCGGGACCTTCACGGGTTACTTCGATAGTGGGTTAAATAGACCAAATATGAGAGTTCCTAACAAGAACGGTGGGTCTATTTCAACACTGAACTTAATGAACTTTTACAATCGATTTATTTCTTTCAAGGTTCCACCGGCTGCATCTACCCGTCAGTGAGCAGCATGGACTTGGGCACGGACACAGATACTGACACGGCTCCTCTGCAACAACAGAAGCGAAGAACGTTAGATAAGAGTATATATGTGTTTTAAGGATTGAAGGTGGATATATTACGCTCATTGGGAAATAGCTGAATTGTTACATTCATTGTAAAACCTGTATTTTGATTGGTTGAAGGTGTCATTGTTACATTCATTGTAAAACCTGTATTTTGATTGGTTGAAGGTGTCAATGTTACATTCATTGTAAAACCTGTATTTTGATTGGTTGAAGGTGTCATTGTTACATTCATTGTAAAACCTCTATTTTGATTGGTTGAAGGTGTCAATGTTACATTCATTGTAAAACCTGTATTTTGATTGGTTGAAGGTGTCAATGTTACATTCATTGTAAAACCTGTATTTTGATTGGTTGAAGGTGTCAAATGTAATTGCATTCTTTTCCCAATGCACCACTCTTATTACTGCCGACTTCCGGGGAAGCCAATTACAGTGAAGGGAACCCCCTTTCTGCTCACTCCTATCGTCATTCGCTGGATTTTGGGGCACATTCAGCATATTTCGGATTCGTTGGATTGATACAATACATTTTTTCGGTTCATGCCTCTATGAATCCAGTTTCAAATAAATGCAATGAAACGTGACAAATTTAGCAACAACAAAGAATAATACGAAAGTATATAATTTGAGGATTTCGGCAGATTTTGACGATTTCTATAATTGCAAACGTACAGAGTTGTCTTTTAATCACCTGAACTCGACGCCGCTTTCACCCTGACTGGGCCCAAATACCGGGACGGTGTACTTCAACGTCCACTCCATCAAACGGCTGTCGCACACAAAGGTCGGGGCACCCCACTTCCCTTGGTCATAATCAGGAACTTTGTACGTCCACGTTTTCATCTCGGTGAGGGTCTTGGCATTGGGTATTATCCTCATCCATGGCTCGGCATCGATTGTCCTCAGACCAGACACAGCCGTTTTCCACACACTCTGCTCATCCATGAAGACGGATTCTGTCAGACTCTTCATGGACGAGGACTTCACGACATGGTCATTTGGGTTTTTATCAGAGGGAGATATCTTCTTGGTTATGTACACACTTTCAATCCCCTTGCCAAGCTTGATGTAGGCTTCACTGGCAACTATCTGAATATCACCAAAGACGTTGGCAGCGACTTCAGCAAACAGTTGGTCTTTGTTCAGACGTTGCTGGGGATACAGCTGACTACCCTGTCCTGGGTTGAACTGAGTTTGAAGGAAGCTGCTCAGGAAGTGAGCTAAACGAACTGCGACGCGACCTTGAGGTTTGAAATGCTTGGTTAACCCCTCATTGTAGGGGAGAACAAGGTCGCTTGAAGGCATAGAAAGGCAGTTGTCGGCAGTTATGGTCAGGACCTTCTGCTTCTCTTGGGAAGTGTTGTCCGTCAATGCTGTCTTGTCCCGTTTACCGATAATGACTTCATCTGTAGATGTAAATGTTCAAATAACGGTACTGGCACTCGATTTTTATGTACCAGCTGAGCGATACATCGTCGCAACTTCTATTGTTTTGAAAGTTCATCAGTCACATGTTTGTTTTAAGAAATACAAATGGTATTAGTCACGAGAAGCTCTACTACCTTTTATTGTCTACGATGTCATATAATTTGTGATCTCATTTTTTCTTGTCTGAGTTCAGTCTGAGTGTTTCAGTCTCAGAAAAGAAAACAGTTCAGTTATGCCCAAACACAGAGGTATGGCCAAAAACGTTATCTCCAACTTCAGGAATCACGGTGATCCGATTTAATATAAATCAAAAAGCCTGTTCTTTTCCGCAGATTTATCTATCCGAGCAGGAAAATAATAGACCAGTGACGGCGTTAAGAGGACATGTTTAGATCTGTGGATAAGAGACAACCAACATCAGACTACCAATATATATATATATATATATATATATATATATATATATATATATATATATATATATATATATATATATGTGTGTGTGTGTGTGTGTGTGTGTGTGTGTGTGTGTGTGTGTGTGTGTGTGTGTGTGTGCGTGCGTGCGCGTGTGTGTGTGTGTGTGTCTCTCTCTCTGAGGTGTTCCTTTACGTTTTTGCAGGGTTTCTTCACAAGCTATGCGACATAAAGCTTGCGTAGAAACCTAGCTAGAACAGGTGACCACCAGTCTTTGGCACATGTGCATTGTGCAGTATCTATGTAATATGAGCTATCATCGGATACCAATACTCTACAGTGAAGCTGTAGACATTCGCAGGTAGTGTGCGAGACTAATGTAGGTCATTCAGTTCTATGACAGTGGACTTCAGCAAGTTGACATTAATTGACATGACTTTTTCACCGAGATTTGTTGTCTTGCCACAGGAAAAACAAGGTTCAATGCAGGGACACATGCTAAATGAGTTTGAATGTTTTGCTAGGTTTTCAAGATTTTTAGCCTTCGAGCAAACTGGATTCTGTCAAGAAACACTGTCAATTCTTGTGCATTGATGTATTCATGTTTACAAGAAACAAAACTGATCCTCACCTGTTTTCACGCAGTCAAATCCATGCATGTACTCTCGAAGGGTTGCCTGTTCCATGTCCAAACCTTTGAAAGGTTCCGTCTGAGTGCTGTTCTTGTAGCGGTAGCCTGGTTTGCACACACACTCGTATCCGCCATGGCTCAGCCCGAATCCACTTACCGGCCTGCACTGTTGGGAGAGGAAAGTCTGGACATGGAACTTTCCTGACTGTTAGTTTCAGGTTTAAGGGCAAGATGGGATGCTGTAGTTGAATCTTAACTGACTGTAAGTTTGTGGTTTGAGGGCAAGGTGAGATGCTGTAGTTGAAACTTGACTGACTGTTAGTTTCTGGTTTGAGGGCAAGGTGAGATGCTGTAGTTGAATCTTAACTGACTGTTAGTTTCTGGTTTGAGGGCAAGGTGAGATGCTGTAGTTGAAACTTGACTGACTGTTAGTTTCTGGTTTGAGGGCAAGAGGAAACTCTATATTTGACACTTCACTGAATATAAGTTTCAAGTTTAGGTAGTATCAAACATGTGAACAAAGATTACATTTCGGTTGTATGTCCGAACCGGAATTAAAGTCTAGTTTCGAAATGACTATTGCATACCCATGGAAGTGTTAAACGTTTAGCTGATACGCCGTAATACAACCATTATACTGTGAAAAGGTGTTACACCTAACCCATGGATATGTACTTTCCTCATGATTCGTGAAGGCCAGGGGTAGAATAGGCCTTCAGCAACCCATGCTTGCTATAAACGGCGACTCTGCTTGACGTAAGAGGCGACTAACGGGATCGGGTGGTCAGGCTCGCTGGCTTGGTTGACACAAGGGATCGGTTCCCAATTGCGCAGATCGATGCTCATGCTGTTGACCACTGGATTGTTTTGTCCAGACTCGATTATTTACTGACCGCCGCCATATAGCTGGAATAGTGCTGATTGCGGCGTAATGCTAAACCCACTCACTCACTCTCCTCACACTCTCATCAGAATCACCGTGTGACAAATTGCTTCAAATGGACAGGGAGAGAATTCAACACAGTAGGACCAGCGTACTGGAAAGACCTCTTACCAAAGGAAGAAAGGGGAACGGAGAGCAAATGTTTGGTCTTCACGTCTGAGAGTTCTAGTAGGATATTATACAATAAGACGTTCAGAGAGACACTGAAGTTATGACACTTTTGTATACAACACAATGACGTTAAGAAGTGACTAATGCTTACGTCTGTTGTGCTTTTGCAGAATGCCATGTCAGCAAAGTAGTTCGGGCGAGGATTCCCAATTGAATAGGGACACGGGTTGATATCGAGTTTTGTGTAATCTATTTCGACTGTGGATTCAGCTACAAATCTGCAACAAAGTGATTATCCGATGTATTCAATTTGAAAGCAGCAAACGTATTCTTTACACTTGCGAATGACACATACATGACTGAATACGATAACCAATGGCAGATGAATTGTCGAGAAGTATGAAGACAGATGATGAATAGATGAGGGTTACCAGTAGTAAGGAATTAACCGATGGGAAAGTACAAGGAATCGGGGTATGGACAGCAAAAAAATATGTAGATACGATTCATTCGTAGCTACTCGTGTCATTCGGGTTACGGAAAGAGGCGAGTAGTTACGAATGGATACGATTGAAACTCAGTCTGGTACCGGGATTCTGCTGCGCCAAGGCTTCGAAACTGTCAGAGTTGAGTAGAGCTGGGCTTTACGTCATGTTGGCATTATTCCAGCCCTATAGTGACGTGATCAAGTTTGCATTTATACCAGTATTATTATTAAGTCCATGGTCCAAAAGAGTTTTGTTTTAAAAACATTCGTTTTCTTTTCACTACCATTTAAAAACAGAAAATGTCAGAGCACAAAATATGAATATCAGTTTGTTATTCTTTTTACAACACTACAATTTGTAATACAGGTCAACTTACCCAGGGACCCGTGGAAGTCTCGGGGAAGAATATGCCTTCAGCAACCCATGCCTGCCATAAAAGGCGACTGTGCTTGTTGCAAGAGGTGACTAACGGGATCGGGTGGTCGGGATCGGGTGGTCAGGCTCGATGACTTGGTTGACATATGTCATCGGTTCCCAAATGTGCAGATCGTTGCTAATGTTGTTGATCACTGGATTGTCTTTTCAAGACTCGATTATATACAGACTACAGCCAGTTAGCTGGAATATTGCTAAGTGCGGCGTAAAACTAAACTCACTCACTCAGTTACCCAGGTAATTTCCGATCAGATACCCGCTCACACGTGAAAACATATCTTTCAGATTTCCCGCAACATAATGGGAGATGTCAGAAGTTTCTAACAAAATATACTCTGTGCGTACGGTCTGTAAATAACCTACTCTGGACCAGATAAACAAATACAGGAAGGAATATCTTACTGCAAAGTAATAAAGGAAGAGGGACCACACAAGGACATATGGCTCACTAGAAAGGTAGACAAAGAAACATGTACTTACAATGGTCTCCGCAGATGCTGCCACAGTGTATAACGGGGCATATAATCCGTTATAGGTGACACCACGCTCACAACCCATTTATTTGTCCGCCCACAGTCAAAATAGGGAGTTGTGAACCTAACTGGCATCGTTTTATCGAAAACGTCAGCGTGATAATTTGGACCGAAAAAACGGAACGTGGAATTTTGACTGTCATCTCCATTGGCACCTATCTCATACACGTCTTTGGGTCTTATGTCCGCTTGATAGTCATTTAGCCAGAGACTATACCATTCGAAAGCGGTAGACCCGACGGCTAACTTTGTGTAATTACGAATGCTGTCGTCTTCAACCCTTATATGTCCCTGCATACGGTTCGCGTAAGGTCCAAACAAGGCTAGTGTCAGGTTGAAAGGCTGAGTTCGGTAAAAGTTTGGATACGAAGTGTTTCTATCGTAATAGATCCCAGATCCCACGATATCATCCGGTCCGGAAGTGACGTCACTAATGGCTGAGAGATACGTGTAGACGAGGTCGGGCTGTTTTCCAAAGTCCGTGGTCTTATTCAGTTTCTGGTAGATGATTGAGAAAAAGAAGGCGCGGTTCAGGGTCATTTTAAAAGCTTCCATGGCCAGCGATCGATTGGTAAACATCTCCTGTGCTCCATCTTGATATGTCGGAATGTGGGAGCGAGCACTGGACCAAAGGCGCAGCTCAGCTGGAGAAAACAAACAAGAAATGTAACAACTGTTTTCAAACTTCTTGTCTAACTAGAGATCCGATAAAAGAGGGGGTAGGGGTGGAGCAGTCTTGTGGTTAAAACGTTCGCTCGTGTTCAATTCACCAAATGGGTACATCGTGTGAACCCCATTTGTGGACATCCGGTGTCCTGCGCCGTGATATTATGGGTATATTGCTGTAAGTGGCGTGAAACTTAACTCGCTCACGTTGTGGCAACTGAAACCTTTTTTATTTATTTATTTATTTATTTATTTATTTATTTATTTATTTATTTATTTATTTATTTATTTATTTATTGTGGGTTATGGCTAGTTTCGAGGCATCAGTGTGCCTGAAAACTTGGATCCGTGAAGACATAAAGATGCGCTCAATGATGGTAACATTTCTAGATTTGTTCTTTCGATCCGGCGTGATAAACACACATATACGATCTGTACCTCTTTTCAGTCATACTTCATCTGTCGTTTACTTTTTGTAACAAGCTAACTCAAGAGAAACTGTATGGTCGAATATGAAAGTTCGCAGGATAATTTCCCCAGAAGGAGGAATCATTCCTTTGTCTATACGCCAAAGTAAACACACAGAGGTATGCGAATTGCGTTCATCTGGACTGCCACATAAGTCGAACAGAATATTTTGTACCGGACTAAGCTATAGGTGTAATTTCAAATGTTACCTTGAAATGAAATGAGGCAACGGTTACATGCAGACAAGGACATAGCTCTCGTACAGCAAAGTAGTCGTTACCCCTTTATCAACTATAGAAGTACGACAGGTCGTAAAGTTACGATCGCTTTGTGGATCGTGACTGTGGTTCTGATAAGATCTCATTTCGCAATCCCGGGGCCTGGATTTTGACACAGTTCTACGACGATGTGTCATAGTGGAACAGAAAAACGATACTAATTGGGTGTGGGTTTCCAGATAGGAACTTGGAAAACTTCAGTTGCTTTATAGCTACAGTTGGTAAATTGCTTCATGTCGTCCAGATATTCACGAGACACCTAGTGAAGATCCCCGAAGATCCAGGTCAGAGTGGGTCTTCAGTAACCCATGATTGTCGTGAGAGGCAATTAGTGGGATCGAATAGCCAGCTCGGTGACTTGGTTGACACATGGCATCCTATCACACTTCACACCTAGTGAAGATCCCCGAAAATCTAGGTTAGTAAGGGTCTTCAATAACCCACGATTGTCGTGAGAGGCAGCTAACGGGATCGAGTGGCCAGCTCGGTGACTTGGCTGACACATGGCATCCTATCACACTTCACACCTAGTGAAGATCCCCGAAAATCTAGGTTAGTAAGGGTCTTCAATAACCCACCATTGTCGTGAGAGGCAGCTAACGGGATCGAGTGGCCAGCTCGGTGACCTGGCTGACACATGGCACCCTATCACACTTCACACCTAGTGAAGATCCCCGAAAATCTAGGTTAGTAAGGGTCTTCAATAACCCACCATTGTCGTGAGAGGCAGCTAACGGGATCGAGTGGCCAGCTCGGTGACTTGGCTGACACATGGCATCCTATCACACTTCACACCTAGTGAAGATCCCCGAAAGTCTAGGTTAGTAAGGGTCTTCAATAACCCACGATTGTCGTGAGAGGCAGCTAACGGGATCGAGTGGCCAGCTCGGTGACTTGGCTGACATATGGCATCCTATCACACTTCACACCTAGTGAAGATCCCCGAAAATCTAGGTTAGTAAGGGTCTTCAATAACCCACCATTGTCGTGAGAGGCAGCTAACGGGATCGAGTGGCCAGCTCGGTGACTTGGCTGACATATGGCACCCTATCACACCTAGTGAAGATCCCCGAAAATCTAGGTTAGTAAGGGTCTTCAATAACCCAGGATTGCCGTGAGAGGCAGCTAACGGGATCGAGTGGCCAGCTCGGTGACTTGGCTGACATATGGCATCCTATCACACTTCACACCTAGTGAAGATCCCCGAAAATCTAGGTTACTAAGGGTCTTCAATAACCCACGATTGTCGTGAGAGGCAGCTAACGGGATCGAGTGGCCAGCTCGGTGACTTGGCTGACATATGGCACCCTATCACACCTAGTGAAGATCCCCGAAAATCTAGGTTAGTAAGAGTCTTCAATAACCCACCATTGTCGTGAGAGGCAGCAAACGGGATCGAGTGGCCAGCTCGGTGACTTGGCTGACATATGGCACCCTATCACACCTAGTGAAGATCCCCGAAAATCTAGGTTAGTAAGGGTCTTCAATAACCCACCATTGTCGTGAGAGGCAGTTAACGGGATCGAGTGGCCAGCTCGGTGACTTGGCTGACATATGGCACCCTATCACACCTAGTGAAGATCCCCGAAAATCTAGGTTAGTAAGGGTCTTCAATAACCCACCATTGTCGTGAGAGGCAGCTAACGGGATCGAGTGGCCAGCTCGGTGACTTGGCTGACATATGGCACCCTATCACACCTAGTGAAGATCCCAAAAAATCTAGGTTAGTAAGGGTCTTCAATAACCCACCATTGTCGTGAGAGGCAGCTAACGGGATCGAGTGGCCAGCTCGGTGACTTGGCTGACATATGGCACCCTATCACACCTAGTGAAGATCCCCGAAAATCTAGGTTAGTAAGGGTCTTCAATAACCCACCATTGTCGTGAGAGGCAGCTAACGGGATCGAGTGGCCAGCTCGGTGACTTGGCTGACATATGGCACCCTATCACACCTAGTGAAGATCCCCGAAAATCTAGGTTAGTAAGGGTCTTCAATAACCCACCATTGTCGTGAGAGGCAGCTAACGGGATCGAGTGGCCAGCTCGGTGACTTGGCTGACATATGGCACCCTATCACACCTAGTGAAGATCCCCGAAAATCTAGGTTAGTAAGGGTCTTCAATAACCCACCATTGTCGTGAGAGGCAGCAAGCGCGATCGAGTGGCCAGCTCGGTGACTTGGCTGACATATGGCACCCTATCACACTTCACACCTAGTGAAGATCCCCGAAAATCTAGGTTAGTAAGGGTCTTCAATAACCCACCATTGTCGTGAGAGGCAGCTAACGGGATCGAGTGGCCAGCTCGGTGACTTGGCTGACATATGGCACGCTATCACACCTAGTGAAGATCCCCGAAAATCTAGGTTAGTAAGGGTCTTCAATAACCCAGGATTGCCGTGAGAGGCAGCTAACGGGATCGAGTGGCCAGCTCGGTGACTTGGCTGACATATGGCACCCTATCACACCTAGTGAAGATCCCCGAAAATCTAGGTTAGTAAGGGTCTTCAATAACCCAGGATTGCCGTGAGAGGCAGCTAACGGGATCGAGTGGCCAGCTCGGTGACTTGGCTGACATATGGCATCCTATCACACTTCACACCTAGTGAAGATCCCCGAAAATCTAGGTTACTAAGGGTCTTCAATAACCCACGATTGTCGTGAGAGGCAGCTAACGGGATCGAGTGGCCAGCTCGGTGACTTGGCTGACATATGGCACCCTATCACACCTAGTGAAGATCCCCGAAAATCTAGGTTAGTAAGAGTCTTCAATAACCCACCATTGTCGTGAGAGGCAGCAAACGGGATCGAGTGGCCAGCTCGGTGACTTGGCTGACATATGGCACCCTATCACACCTAGTGAAGATCCCCGAAAATCTAGGTTAGTAAGGGTCTTCAATAACCCACCATTGTCGTGAGAGGCAGCTAACGGGATCGAGTGGCCAGCTCGGTGACTTGGCTGACATATGGCACCCTATCACACCTAGTGAAGATCCCAAAAAATCTAGGTTAGTAAGGGTCTTCAATAACCCACCATTGTCGTGAGAGGCAGCTAACGGGATCGAGTGGCCAGCTCGGTGACTTGGCTGACATATGGCACCCTATCACACCTAGTGAAGATCCCCGAAAATCTAGGTTAGTAAGGGTCTTCAATAACCCACCATTGTCGTGAGAGGCAGCTAACGGGATCGAGTGGCCAGCTCGGTGACTTGGCTGACATATGGCACCCTATCACACCTAGTGAAGATCCCCGAAAATCTAGGTTAGTAAGGGTCTTCAATAACCCACCATTGTCGTGAGAGGCAGCTAACGGGATCGAGTGGCCAGCTCGGTGACTTGGCTGACATATGGCACCCTATCACACCTAGTGAAGATCCCCGAAAATCTAGGTTAGTAAGGGTCTTCAATAACCCACCATTGTCGTGAGAGGCAGCAAGCGCGATCGAGTGGCCAGCTCGGTGACTTGGCTGACATATGGCACCCTATCACACTTCACACCTAGTGAAGATCCCCGAAAATCTAGGTTAGTAAGGGTCTTCAATAACCCACCATTGTCGTGAGAGGCAGCTAACGGGATCGAGTGGCCAGCTCGGTGACTTGGCTGACATATGGCACCCTATCACACCTAGTGAAGATCCCCGAAAATCTAGGTTAGTAAGGGTCTTCAATAACCCAGGATTGCCGTGAGAGGCAGCTAACGGGATCGAGTGGCCAGCTCGGTGACTTGGCTGACATATGGCATCCTATCACACTTCACACCTAGTGAAGATCCCCGAAAATCTAGGTTAGTAAGGGTCTTCAATAACCCACCATTGTCGTGAGAGGCAGCTAACGGGATCGAGTGGCCAGCTCGGTGACTTGGCTGACATATGGCACCCTATCACACCTAGTGAAGATCCCCGAAAATCTAGGTTAGTAAGGGTCTTCAATAACCCACCATTGTCGTGAGAGGCAGCTAACGGGATCGAGTGGCCAGCTCGGTGACTTGGCTGACATATGGCACCCTATCACACCTAGTGAAGATCCCCGAAAATCTAGGTTAGTAAGGGTCTTCAATAACCCAGGATTGCCGTGAGAGGCAGCTAACGGGATCGAGTGGCCAGCTCGGTGACTTGGCTGACATATGGCATCCTATCACACTTCACACCTAGTGAAGATCCCCGAAAATCTAGGTTACTAAGGGTCTTCAATAACCCACGATTGTCGTGAGAGGCAGCTAACGGGATCGAGTGGCCAGCTCGGTGACTTGGCTGACATATGGCACCCTATCACACCTAGTGAAGATCCCCGAAAATCTAGGTTAGTAAGAGTCTTCAATAACCCACCATTGTCGTGAGAGGCAGCAAACGGGATCGAGTGGCCAGCTCGGTGACTTGGCTGACATATGGCACCCTATCACACCTAGTGAAGATCCCCGAAAATCTAGGTTAGTAAGGGTCTTCAATAACCCACCATTGTCGTGAGAGGCAGCTAACGGGATCGAGTGGCCAGCTCGGTGACTTGGCTGACATATGGCACCCTATCACACCTAGTGAAGATCCCAAAAAATCTAGGTTAGTAAGGGTCTTCAATAACCCACCATTGTCGTGAGAGGCAGCTAACGGGATCGAGTGGCCAGCTCGGTGACTTGGCTGACATATGGCACCCTATCACACCTAGTGAAGATCCCCGAAAATCTAGGTTAGTAAGGGTCTTCAATAACCCACCATTGTCGTGAGAGGCAGCTAACGGGATCGAGTGGCCAGCTCGGTGACTTGGCTGACATATGGCACCCTATCACACCTAGTGAAGATCCCCGAAAATCTAGGTTAGTAAGGGTCTTCAATAACCCACCATTGTCGTGAGAGGCAGCTAACGGGATCGAGTGGCCAGCTCGGTGACTTGGCTGACATATGGCACCCTATCACACCTAGTGAAGATCCCAAAAAATCTAGGTTAGTAAGGGTCTTCAATAACCCACCATTGTCGTGAGAGGCAGCAAGCGCGATCGAGTGGCCAGCTCGGTGACTTGGCTGACATATGGCACCCTATCACACTTCACACCTAGTGAAGATCCCCGAAAATCTAGGTTAGTAAGGGTCTTCAATAACCCACCATTGTCGTGAGAGGCAGCTAACGGGATCGAGTGGCCAGCTCGGTGACTTGGCTGACATATGGCACCCTATCACACCTAGTGAAGATCCCCGAAAATCTAGGTTAGTAAGGGTCTTCAATAACCCACGATTGTCGTGAGAGGCAGCTAACGGGATCGAGTGGCCAGCTCGGTGACTTGGCTGACATATGGCACCCTATCACACCTAGTGAAGATCCCCGAAAATCTAGGTTAGTAAGGGTCTTCAATAACCCACGATTGTCGTGAGAGGCAGCTAACGGGATCGAGTGGCCAGCTCGGTGACTTGGCTGACATATGGCACCCTATCACACCTAGTGAAGATCCCCGAAAATCTAGGTTAGTAAGGGTCTTCAATAACCCACCATTGTCGTGAGAGGCAGCTAACGGGATCGAGTGGCCAGCTCGGTGACTTGGCTGACATATGGCACCCTATCACACCTAGTGAAGATCCCCGAAAATCTAGGTTAGTAAGGGTCTTCAATAACCCACGATTGTCGTGAGAGGCAGCTAACGGGATCGAGTGGCCAGCTCGGTGACTTGGCTGACATATGGCACCCTATCACACCTAGTGAAGATCCCCGAAAATCTAGGTTAGTAAGGGTCTTCAATAACCCACGATTGTCGTGAGAGGCAGCTAACGGGATCGAGTGGCCAGCTCGGTGACTTGGCTGACATATGGCACCCTATCACACCTAGTGAAGATCCCCGAAAATCTAGGTTAGTAAGGGTCTTCAATAACCCACCATTGTCGTGAGAGGCAGCTAACGGGATCGAATGGCCAGCTCGGTGACTTGGCTGACATATGGCACCCTATCACACCTAGTGAAGATCCCCGAAAATCTAGGTTAGTAAGGGTCTTCAATAACCCACCATTGTCGTGAGAGGCAGCTAACGGGATCGAGTGGCCAGCTCGGTGACTTGGCTGACATATGGCACCCTATCACACCTAGTGAAGATCCCCGAAAATCTAGGTTAGTAAGGGTCTTCAATAACCCACCATTGTCGTGAGAGGCAGCTAACGGGATCGAGTGGCCAGCTCGGTGACCTGGCTGACATATGGCACCCTATCACACCTAGTGAAGATCCCCGAAAATCTAGGTTAGTAAGGGTCTTCAATAACCCACCATTGTCGTGAGAGGCAGCTAACGGGATCGAGTGGCCAGCTCGGTGACTTGGCTGACATATGGCACCCTATCACACTTCACACCTAGTGAAGATCCCCGAAAATCTAGGTTAGTAAGGGTCTTCAATAACCCACCATTGTCGTGAGAGGCAGCTAACGGGATCGAATGGCCAGCTCGGTGACTTGGCTGACACATGGCACCCTATCACACCTAGTGAAGATCCCCGAAAATCTAGGTTAGTAAGGGTCTTCAATAACCCAGGATTGCCGTGAGAGGCAGCTAACGGGATCGAGTGGCCAGCTCGGTGACTTGGCTGACATATGGCACCCTATCCCACTTGCGATGCTCCTGATTTTCTAGTTCAGAGTCGATTATTTACATATCTATAGGCCGTCGCCATATGTCTGTAATATGGCAAACTGAATTCACTCATACACCCTAGACACCAGAGACTGGCACATTTAGCTTAGCACTTGCACTGGCACTGGCACTTGTCAGACGGTTTCAGCAAACCCCTGTGGTTTACCGATCGGCCTGTGTAATCTTTTACCAGATTCAACTGAACAGAAAGCGTGACCATTCATGAGGGCCCATATTCTGTCTGGCATCCATTTATGCCAATAAAAATTAAGATTTGTCCACACAGAGGAAATGTGTTTGCTATATTTTATACTTTAAACTAGGGTTGAAACAGAGCCGGCACGTCGAAAAGCTGAAAGATATGAAGTAAAATGTTTTCTTTGAACTATCTCCGTTAATGCATCCAAAATAAAGCTAGAAGACTGACAGAATTAAGGAATGTTCTTTCTTGCATCTACAGGATATTTTATCCGCCTCCGTCTCAGTTCTTGAAATCATATGTGATCACCGAGAGGAAACCAGATTGCATTCGATAGTTTCACTTATTCACGTTGCTATCACATAACACATAACAAATCTTCATCAACACCATACTCAAAAATAGTTCACCATATAATAAACGATTCTTAACCATCCAGTCAAGCTGCAGTACTTTAAATCACCAGCAGTACTTTAAATCTTTGCGGGTGAGATACAATTGCATTAATCCCCGATCATGACTACCCGGTAACATCAATCACCGCTTACACCAACCAAGGGCTGCCAGAGATTGATTGGCACCCTCACCCACAGGGGTGTCATGACATTCTACGTGGTTGTATGAGCCATACCGATTATCGCCATCGGGACAGGAAGCGTAAATCCTCTTTACAATCAGGACACACGGGGAGATAGATATTGGAACTCGTGTTCCATAGTTCAAACGTCTGTGGACAAACTGGACAAACGCTGCACTTACAGTAGCTTTTATGGTGACAGTTAGTTGCATTTACGGCGTCCATCCGCTTCATGACGTCGTCCAGATTGTCCCCGGACGCTAGGGACAGAGCGACCAGCAGCACCGCAACCTTCATGGCGTATTGAGACATCATATTGGGATCATGGAGCCTTACAATCTATATGTGTACAATTACGGGCGTGGGAAAGGACGGGACGCCGTCTGATAAGATTGTACACATAGATCAGGATATGTGACAGTTTTCAAATGGCTCATACAGACATGTCAGTTAAAGGGTGTTTTGCAAGAACCTTAAGTCTCATGACTCCCCTGAAGGTTAAGAATCGATTATAATATGGCGAACTATTGTTGAGTATGGTGTTAAGCAACAAATCCGATTTGTAATGTTCAATATGATAGTAACGTGAATAAGTGAAACTATCGTATCCAGTCTGTTTTCCTCCCAGTGATCACATATGATCAAAAGCACAGAGGCCATGGCGGATGAAATATCCTGTAGATGAAAGAAGGAAAATTCCTTAATTCTATCAGTCTTCTAGCTTTATTTTGGATGCATTAACGGAGATGGTTCAGAGAAAACATTTTCGCTCATATTTTCAGCGTTTCGACATGCTTCGTTTCAACTCCAGCTGTACAGTATAAAACATAGCAAACACATATCCTTTGTGGGGACAAATCTTAATTTTCACTGGTAAAAATGGATGCCAGACAGAATATGGGTCCTCATGAATGGTCACAATTCTGTTCAGTTGATTCTGTTGGCAGAATGCTCACACAGACCAACCAGTAAATCACGGAGTTTGCTGACCAGTGCCATTCCATTGACACCCTCTCACGTGTGTTCCAGAAGCTAATTGTCCCAGGTGTCTAAGGTCTATGAGTAGATTTACTTTTACTCCGCAGTCAGCAATATTTCAGCTATATGGCGACGGTCTGTGAATAAGACTGTGTCTGTGTCTAGACCAGACAGTCTAGTGATCGACAGCATGACCATCAATCTACGCAATTGGGAAACGATGCAGTGTGTCAAGCAAGTCACAGAGCCCGGCTACTCGACCCCGTTAATCGGCTCTTACGACAAGCATGCATTACTTATGACCAATTCTAACCCGGATCTTGACGGGTCATGGTGTCTCGTGAATAACTGGACGACATGAAGCAATTTTCGACTCAGTAACTGAGGCCATCTGTAGCTAAAAAGCAACTGAAGTATGTGAGGTATTCCATGTTCCTATACTGGAACACACGCAATTCTTATCATTGTTTTCCTGCACCCGTATGACTCGTCGTGGTAGACCTGTATCATCTGCGTGAAAATCTTGGCCTCGGGGTTACGAATTGAGACACGCTATCTTATCAGAACCATAATCACGATCCACAAAGCGTTCGTAACTTTACGACCTGTCGTAACTCTGTAGTTTATAAAGGGGTTACGACTACTTTGTGGTACGAGACCTATGCACTTGTTTGCATTTAACCGTTGCCTCATTTCATTCTACTATAGTATACCGAGTGCCTACGAAAGTAGTAGCGCGTCGAATGCTTTGTTGATCGGTACCCATGCACATCCGTGAGTTCATTTAACCGTTGCCTCATTTCATTTACAAGGTAATGTCATAGACTAAATCAGTTCAATAAGTTTCCTTAAAACTCCATTTATTCAAACGATCTATTTCTTTCAATATATGTCCAAAGTGAACCGAAATTCTATCCCCTTTGTCTATGTAATGTATTCAGCAAACATGCGGTGTATCCCCTCTTATCATTAACCCCCATCCAGGCAGGACCCTTAATTATCAAACGCTATCAATACACGTCAGTTAACACCTCCCTAAGTTGTCGAATCACACGTATGTACATGTGCATGGGCCAGTTACCTTGCACAATGTGGCGTAATGGCCCTATGTATAAAAACCTGACTGATATGGTCAGTCGGGAGACCAACCAGCGAGACCAAGGAGACCAGTACGGGAAGACAAGAGTCGACGGTAGAGATGAAGACAGCAGCATTCGACATTACACATATAGTTTTGTCTGGTACAGAAATTTTGGCAGTCCTGAAAGACGGAATTCGCATACTATTATGTACGTGTTTAAATTGAAACAGACACAACCATATGCCCTTCTCCTGGGGAAAAGATCATGGCGACCATGTGTTTTACTCAATAAAAATCACATTTTTTCAATTCATTACAAGTCTTGAAGTAGAAAAACGCATAAGAATCACTTAAAACCCATTAGGTCTATAATACCACGCATACTTTACTCAAATAACTAAACCGGTTTGTGTTTGTATGATGCGTCGTGGCTCCCAAACTCTACAACAGCATTAGCTAATGGTAGGCGATGCCTATATGATACATATATTATAGCCACAGCCACTGTCCGGAGTCTACTGCAATAGTCACATGACTTCCATGTTGGGTATTTAAAGGTGAGAGAATTTATGGTTAAGCATTTATATATATAAAAATCCTAAAAAATTGCAGTTAATCATACAAAGACAGAAATGGGAATTGCTTGAAAAATTATTTGGATCTCTGAATGGTTGTCACACCGAATCGAAAGAACAATTCCAAATTGTTGTTCTGATATCTTAAGGTATCCAAGTTTTCAAGTACATGATACCCCAAAAATACCCACAAAACAAAAAGTCCACGTTATTATCAAGTTGACGTTTTCGATAAAACGATGCCAGTTAGGTTCACAACTCCCTATATTGACTGTGGGCGGACAAATAAATGGGTTGTGAGCGTGGTGTCACCTATAACAGATTATATGCCACGTTGTACACTGTGGGAGCATCTACGGAGACAACTGTAAGTACATGTTTCCTTGTCTGCAAAAGCACAACGGGAGTGAGTGAGTGAGTTTAGTTTTACACCGCACTCAGCAATATTCCAGCTATATGGCGGCGGTCTGTAAATAATCGAGTCTGGACCAGACAATCCAGTGATCAACAACATGAGCATCGACCTGCGCAATTGGGAACCGATGACATGTGTCAACCAAGTCAGTGAGCCTGACCACCCGATCCCGTTAGTCGCCTCTTACGACAAGCTGAGTCGCCTTTCATGGCAAGCATGGGTTGCTGAAGGCCTATTCTACCCCGGGACCTTCACGGGTCACAACGGGAGTGAAGAAGTGGGCGAAACGGCTCTATCCCCGATATCTCGAAACACACTTACGGGTTTACCTAGATTTCAGACTGAGTTTGAAACAGGTGAATTTTTAACTCAACTGCACATTTAAATAAGAAATATCAATATCAGTTCATTCTCAGGAATGCGTTTACTCAAATTTGACTTAAGTTTGTTTGGAGAAATGGGAGGTTGATAAGGGGTGCTTAGAAATTTTAAGCGAGTTGAGTGTGACGCTCTTAGAACAGTTCAACAGTGACACTTTGAAAGATGATAAAAGTCTGAGGGGATTCCTCTGGTGCACGCCGCTGAGTGGATTCGGTTTGAGTCGTGGCGGATACGAAAGTGTGTGCAAAACAGTCTGTTGCTACAAGGTGTGGATATGGAACATGGAGTGAGTGAGTGAGTGAGTGAGTGAGTTTGGTTTTTCGCCGCTTTTAGCAATATTCCAGCGATATCACGGCAGGGGACACCAGAAAATGGGCCTCACACATAGTACCCATATGGGGAATCGAACCCGGGTCTTCGGCGTGACGAGCGAACGTTTTAACCACTAGGCTACCCCACCGCTCCTTGAACATGGAACCCTAGAGAGTAAATAAATGGATTTGACTGCGTGAAAACAGCTAAGGGTCAGTTTTGTTTTTTGTAAACATAAATACATTATTGCAAGAGAAATGTCAGTGTTTCTTGACAAAATCCAATTTGCACGAAGGCTAAAAAAAAAAAAAACTTCAACACCTAGCAAACCATATTCAAACTCATTTAGCATGTGCCCCTGCACTGAACCTTGTATTTCTCCTGTGGCGAGGCAACAAATCTCGGTGAAAGAGTCATGTCAATTAAATAAAGAAAGTACATACGTGGTTTCAATTTCGATTTGAAATACCTACATAATGTTCGCACACTACCTCCGAATGTCTACAGCTTCACTGCAGAGTATTGGCATCCGATGATGGCGAATAGTACATAAACACCGCACAATATACATGTGCCAAAGGCCGGTGGCCATCTGTTCTTATCATACCTGATATAATGAAGGAAAAAAATAAGGAATCACATGAAAGTGTTCTTTTATTTTTTTAAAGAAACCCTGAAAAAAAACCCATAAGAGAACACGTGTGCTTTCATGTGATCCCTTATTTATTTTCTCAGTATAGTGCACTCTGGTTAATTCGGACCGTACCGACTAAAAAGTCCGAATTAGACAGCCGTCCGAGTTACAAAGAAATTTCCTAAATTGATGCCTGAAGGCTCGAATTATTCCCTGGTCAAGAGTTTGGAGAACTCTTGTTGGCCGATATATATATTTACTGTAACATTGCTGGTGAATTAAAATATATATAAGGCGAACCTTATCCTGATATTGTGTTATCTGCAGACCTGAATCTGTTCTAGTAACGTTGTCACTGGTCCATGCATTTCTTGTTCGGATAGGCCCGCGAAGGTCCCGGGGTTGAATAGGCCTTATGCATGCCATAAAAGGCGACTGTGCTTGTCGTAAGAGGCGACTAATGGGACCGTGTGGTCAGGCTCACTGACTTGGTTGACACATGTCATCCGTTCCCAGTAGCACAGATCGATGCTCATGTTGTCTGGTCCAGACTCGATTATTTTACAGACCGCCGCCATAAAGCTGGAATATTGTTGAGTGCGGCGTAAAACTAAACTCACTCATTCACTCACTACAGACCGAATCATGCAGCTGTAATAATGTGGCGTTAAGCAAAAATCAGACAAATTTCTGGTTACGCTCTCTTAGTCATCAGACTACGTAATGCAAGTTCAGCTACAGCTGCTTTCTCGATGACACACACCTGACGTCACAACTGTAGCAGTCACAGTATCGTGACGTCACAAGATGAAGGTGGAACTGCGTATCACGTGACGTTATTGTTGTCTATCTGCTTGGATACACAGCCGCATTTAGCTCGCTCCCGCATTTTTGTTAGTCCACATATTTCCACACGGTGTCAGAACAGACTGTACTGGTCGCGTGACAGGTCCCACCTGGGATGAAAGGCACGGGAGCCAATAGTCGGGTTAAAATCGGAGTTCTGGGTTCGATCCCCGAACTTGGCTCACGGAACATCCCGCTGACGCTGACTCCGGGCCGTCGGAGACAGAGCAAGACGTGTGGAAGGTGAAGAGTTATCTTCCCATATCGGCCACCTTCAAGTGGTTTTGGCTGGTGACAACGGATGATGCAGAGGTTTTGTACTGGGATCCAGCAAGAAACAGACAGTGAGTAATTAATATGGACCTTAAGCATATGTGATCTGTTATTTGATCAGCTGGATATACTTTGGCAACTCTGCTCCTCGTGTCGTATAATAATTTCCTTTACTGAGGTTTTGAACCCCCTTTGTTTTGAAATATATACACCAACCGTCATCGTAGTTATGGATGACTGCGTGTTTGAAACATTTATGTGTCGTTTAACGCTGCACTCGGGATTCTTCAGCCATATTACGGTTGTCTGCTAATGATGAAGTCTGGACCAGACAATCAAGTGATTGACATAATGAGCGTCGGATCTTGACAGGTGTTTGACGTCAGACATGTCTATTGTTTCCGACAAAATGAAATGTGTTCATGTCTGAATTGTTACCTTGTCACGTATTTCCTGTCACAATCAGTCTAAGTAAACTTAATCTCAGTGTATTTCGTTACACTCCACCAGCGAGTCTGACAAAACCTAGTAGAGGGTCGCGTCAGGTAACCTTTGAGCGACCAGTGACCGCCCAATCACCCAATCACACGCGAGACCGTTAAATACATTTAAGCAATCAGACAGTGGCTACTATTTAGGGATCGGAGGGACTTTCAAAATATTCAGGTCACTAACACAGATCTCTCCACAAACAAAAATCTGCATATAACAAAAAAAAACCCAAAAAAACCCTGCACTATATACGCTTTGGGGTTTCTGTTGACATGGTTACCATTAGCTAATATTTCCGCAAGATGACATCCTTGAATATTGCCCAAAACACCATTTTCAGCGCCTGTTTACTCACCGTTGTCATGGTTGTAAGTGCATCACCCGGAGGCGAGCGTACGCTAAATAGCATTTGGAATCGTTCGGGTACGAACCGTTTCGAGATAAAAAGTTCAAAAGGTATGTGCGAATGTCCACTTTCGCGATTTGGTAAGCTGTGTTCTGATTGGTCACTCTCAAAGGTTACCTGACGCGACCTCCCATAAGATTTTGTTAGACTCAGTGGTGGAGTGTAACGAAATACACTGAGACTAAGTCTACTTAGATTGCGTCACAAGTACATGCTAATACAGAATAAAATCGGTACACCCTTCACACGCTGAGTACAGACATACATAAGATTTCTACCCCCTCAATGAAAAGTAACGTTATTTTGCTTAGTGTGTCATTCTGGGATGATGTAACAATTTTTACTTCATCTAAGGCAGCTCGATTTTATCTCACACGAAAAATAACATTGACCACTTCAAATTAGGAACCAGTGTTCATTTGTGCAATAACATCAGCATCATACAGAGGATATTGTACGCACACACCCATGGGTTAAATTGTGATCGGTGTAGCTATTTGAGTTCGGCATATCGGCATTCACTCCTTCCCACCAATTCACAGCTGGATCATTTTGGAGTCAATCTGTTGCAGGACAAGCCTGAACTTCTACAGCGGCACCATGAAGGTCCGGTGGGGTGAACCTGTTCATACCCAGTTCATCTCCTGCATATGCCGAGCTGTCATCCGCCCTCACTACCAGAGTCAGCCAAGAGAGGTGCTGGCTGTGGCGGGTTCTGAGACCTGTCTTGGGTCCCGGGAGCCAAAGGAGGCCATCCGCGCCAGAAAATACCCGTCGAAGTCTGGATACTGGGTTGCCCACACAGTCATGGATTGTTCTGTCAACAACCAGTGGAACGGTTCTGGAGGAGGTAAATGCAGCTGTCATATTTTTGGAGAAGCACTGAAACATCCATCTGAAGGCCGACTCTATGAATCAGAAAAAACTGTCCTTCGTCCAACATGGAGATCATGTGTTGGTGCCCCAGTTACAGATGACGTGCGATGTTGCTCAGGATGTAGCAATGAAATGAGTCATAAATGCCTAACGTCTAGTGGCTCACACATATGACCCAATGTTCGGCTGAATATTGAGAATTACCTAGTTGTCAACATGATGCTTGCCACAACCGTCATGTACATGGGGCACCGGGATATCCTGGAGGAGGCAGAGTTTTGACCTGGCCAGATGCTGTTGTCATTTATGACCTTAATTAAATGCATTTGTGAGGTTCAAAGTGGTGAATGGTTGCGTCTGTGCATTTGTCTGTTGACAAAGTAATAAGGAACAGCAGTGTTACATTCCACAATTGTCTCAGCTAGCAATGGCGTTGGAAGAAGCCGCTGTGACCAAAATGCACCCACAGCTAAAGAAAGAAAGATATCAACATGGCGTTCCCTGTTTAATCAACATGCACCCGTTACTGTTTGTGGAATGTATTTTTTGTTTTAAAGAATGGTATGTTCTTCGTGAAGGTTAATTTTGATAATGTTCCCACGTGATATTTCGTCAGGCTAATACTTTGTGATTAATTTGGCATATCGGAGTAAGATGATTTGCTTCTGATGTAATTTCCTTCGGTTCCCCTTTTTGGGGATCTAATTATCCTGGCGTAATGGTACGGGCAAATGAGTGGGATAAAAAGTTTTGGGAGTGTAGTGAGAGAAGTCAGGGGTGAGGGGGCGTGGGATAACGGACGACAGGGTGGGGAAGTGGGATGACGGGCGACAGGTTGGGTGTGAGGGTGAGGGATGTGGGTGAGGGATGATGGGTGTCAGGGTTGGATGAGGGGTGTGGGATGACAGGGGACAGGGTGGGGATGGGTGGGTGGGCTATCATGCGACAGGGTGGGGGTGAGGGGTGCGGGATGACGGGCGACAGGCTGGGGTGAAGGGTGCGGGATGACGGGCGACAGGGTGGGGTGAAGGGTGTGGGATGACGGGCGACAGGGTGGGGATGTGGGTGTGGGATGATGGGCGACAGGGTGGGGATGTGGGTGTGGGATGACGGGAGACAGGGTGGGGTGAGGGGTGTGGGATGACGGGCGACAGGGTTGGGTGAGGGGTCTGGGATGACGGGCGACAGGGTGGGGATGTGGGTGTGGGATGACGGCGTCAGGTTTGGGTGAGGGGTGTGAGATGACAGGTGACAGGGTGGGTGGGCTATCATGCGACAGGGTGGGGGGTGAGGGGTGCGGCATGACGGGCGACAGGGTGGGGTGAAGGGTGTGGGATGATGGGCGACAGTGTGGGGATGGGGGTGTGGGATGATGGGCGACTGGGTTGGGGATGACGGGCAACAGGGTGGGGTGAAGGGTGTGGGATGACGGGCGACAGGGTGGGGATGTGGGTGTATGATGACAGGCGACAGGGTGGGGATACGGGTGTGGGATGACGGGCGACAGGGTGGGGATGGGGGTGTGGGATGATGGGTGACTGGGTGGGGGATGACAGGCGACAGGGTGGGGATGTGGGTGTGGGATGACGGGCGACAGGGTGGGGATGTGGGTGTGGGATGATGGGCGACAGGGTGGGGATGGGGATGCGGGATGACGGGAGACAGGGTGGGGTGAGGGGTGTGGGATGACAGGCGTCAGGGTTGGGTGAGGGGTCTGGGATGACAGGTGACAGGGTGGGGATGTGGGTGTGGGATGACGGGCGACAGGGTGGGGATGTGGGTGTGGGATGACGGGCGACAGGGTGGGGATGGGGGTGTGGGATGACGGGAGACAGGGTGGGGTGAGGGGTGTGGGATGACGGGCGTCAGGGTTGGGTGAGGGGTCTGGGATGACAGGTGACAGGGTGGGGATGTGGGTGTGGGATGACAGGCGACAGGGTGGGGATGTGGGTGTGGGATGACGGCGTCAGGTTTGGGTGAGGGGTGTGAGATGACAGGTGACAGGGTGGGTGGGCTATCATGCGACAGGGTGGGGGGTGAGGGGTGCGGCATGACGGGCAACAGGGTGGGGTGAAGGGTGTGGGATGATGGGCGACAGTGTGGGGATGGGGGTGTGGGATGATGGGCGACTGGGTTGGGGATGACGGGCAACAGGGTGGGGTGAAGGGTGTGGGATGACGGGCGACAGGGTGGGGACGTGGGTGTATGATGACAGGCGACTGGGTGGGGGATGACAGGCGACAGGGTGGTGATGTGGGTGTGGGATGACAGTCGACAGGGTGGGGGTGAGGGTGTGTGTGATGACGGGCAACTGGGTGGGGATGGGGGTGTGGGATGACGGGCATTTGGGTTGGGTGAGGGGTGTGGGATGACAGGTGACAGGGTGGGGATGGGTGGGTGGGCTATCATGCGACAGGGTGGGGGTGAGGGGTGTGGGATGACGGGCGACAGGGTGGGGATGGGGATGTGGGATGACGGGCAACAGGGTGGGGGGTTACGGGCAACAGGATGGGGATGTGGGTGTGGGATGACGGGCAACAGGGTGGGGGTGAGTGATGACGGGCAACAGGGTGGGGATGGGGGTGTGGGATGACGGGCGACAGGGTGGGGTGAGGGGTCTGGGATGACAGGTGACAGGGTGGGGATGGGTGGGTGGGCTATCATGCGACAAGGTGGGGGTGAGGGGTGCGGGATGACGGGCGACAGGGTGGGGATGTGGGTGTAGGATGATGGGCGTCTGGGTTGGGTGAAGGGTGTGGGATGACAGGTGGCAGGGTGGGGATGGGTGTGTGGGCTAACATGCGATAGGGTGGGTGGGGCGGGGGGGGGGGGATGCGGGATGACGGGCAACAGAGAGTTTCATTTTCTTAGTCTTCATTTTCAGAGTGAGGTGATCTGGACTTTCTAGACTTGCACTGGCTGCATTGCACAAGGGTTAAGAGGAGAGGGGGTGAAGGGTGTGGGGTGTGGGGTGTGGCATGACGTGAAGGACCGAGGGTTGAGAGAATTGGGGTGAAGGGTGGCAAGTGTAGGGTACAGGAGGAACACACAGGAAATTACAGCATGCCATACAAATAATGTGTTTTCTCTTATCATTGATTTAATTGTTCATGTAAACAATGACAAGGGTGGGAAAAGTCACAGAGGCACTTCCCACAAACAAAGTGCATGGAAAAATAGAGAAACCACCTGTCCTAATGAAGGGTAAATTGATTCATGGATATAGCTTTTTATGGCTATTTTGGTCACACACAGTAATGTATCAATATGTGATTTGTAATATCATACATCAAGCAGTGGTGTACCTTCTTAAAGAAATGTGTGAAAGCTGTACTGTACTTTCATGTTTGAGACATCAGCCTATCATTCACATTTACCACTGAAACATTTAAGAATAAAAACAATAATAGTTTCTTCTTTTTCTGTCCTAATGTCAACCCATATCAGGTTAAAACTGCACGGCGCTGAAAGGTCATCAGACTTTCCTTACTCAAGGGCTTGGTATTTGTTCCTCAGAGCTGACATTGTGATGGTGTTTAAAATTTTGTTCTGTTTTGTGTTTTGTGCTTGTTTAGTTGTTTTTGTGGTTTTTATTTTGCATGTGTGTGTTGGGGGTGGGTGGTAGGTGGGGTGTTCCTGGTACTTGGGATGGTTTCAATGTTTTTCATAGCACTAAGTAAAGTGGAAACTAACTCATATTGACACTGAGTTACTACAGTCTACAAAGACTAGTTAAACATGAGTAAGATATTTCAGCCACCTCTCTTCTCAAACATTCAATCGGATGGGGCATGGTCCCAAACTGCTACTCATTAATTGTGTGTACGTGTGACCGACACTGCTTTGAAGATTATTCAAGTTTTACCCTGTAATGTCACCAGAGGGCTTATTGTGGGAGGTGATGCCTGTGGAAATTTCAGATCTTGTTGCATACAGAGGTTCCAGGACAATGAGTCCTATTTTGTTTTGTGCACTTATCTCTATTTTGTGATATTTAATCATCCATCATTCTCATCTGAATCCAGACTATACCAGACATCTAGCAATACGATGAAAATGTAATAAAATATGAGAAATAACAAACTCATCTCATCCTTGAACGGGCCACCCCATTGTATAAATAGCTTTATTACATGTCAATGACATTATGAATGCTGTCATATTGTGGCCACTGCAATGTAATATTTGGATGTTAATCACACGAAAAACAATCTTGGTTCTCATGTCAAATGCATCAGAAAAAGCACTCACATGAAAGTCATCATTTTGCTTTTTGACATATATATGATATGGAAGTTTGACAGTTTGACTGCAGCATTTATCTTACGTTCTTATGTCTTTAGTCTTCTCTTGGACACTGATTTGTGGAAAAAGTAAAGAACACCTGTAGTCAACTCTGGGATAAATTTCTTGTTGCTTTACGTACATGTGCATTTCCAAACATCAATAATGATCTCTCCGTGACAGATTACAAAAGAAAGGCGTTTTACTGACTAGATAGGAAATGTTGACAAACACTCGCAGATTTCTATGTAATGACTCAGCTTTACTTATCCTTGACAGCATCCATTCATATCCTCATCCCCTCTCACTGCATGCACACACACATGCACATGCATGCATGTACGTGCACTGCGGAAGCCTCTAATACATCAGCTAAATAAAAATTTCATCCCTAGAAAAGTCTGGCCGAGCTGTAAATCTGCATGTGTGGATATATTGATCCACTAGCCTAAACACAGTTGATAAGGATGCTGTCAGAGACAATCTTTGTTGGATGGAAGTCAGTGGATGTGAGTATCTTTGTTGTAAACACAGCCTTCAGCAATATTCCAGCTATACAACATTTGGGTAAGACAGAGACACTCTGTCACTATGGTGACCATCCACTGTGTCTCCCTGACAACCTGCATGGGTCACTAGGGGCCAGTTTCTAAAAACATATTAATACAATTAGATGTGATATAAGAACAAGAAACTTGGACATATATATCTCCTATACACATGAAATGATATCTTAGTAATTCTTAAAAATTCATCTATCATTCATTTGGGCTAAAAGACATTTTTACTTTTCATTCATTTTCAGTTTCATGACATGCTACTGGTCGTGACCTTCTTCAGAAAAAAGATGGTTCTTTAGTGTGACTTTGATATAGCTCACAAAGACATCACAGGATTGATGCAATTTTAGTAATCATCCATATTTGTGTTCACTTAATGGACAAGATAAACAGCCTGACTGACATCATGATACGACAGATATTGAAACAGATAACCAGTAATTTCTCTCTTATTTGATAGGTGATAATTTTAGAGATTTACAAGTGACTTTTCCAAGCTTTGTCATCAAAGGGCTACCCTGCCATTCTGCCACAGAAGATCCACTTGTTAAAAAGTCCGGCTGCAGAGAGAAAAGAAAAGAAATATTTATACTACATATTTAAACAAGTAACTGGGAACAATATGTAACAATAACAGCATAACCTCTTAATTTGATATCTGCTTGTACTTGTGTAAACTAAATACTTCAGCATTTTCTAGAACTGTTTTTTTATCATCAGCTTTCAATAAAAACTCACCT
Organism: Haliotis asinina; assembly: GCF_037392515.1. Classification (NCBI taxonomy): domain Eukaryota; kingdom Metazoa; phylum Mollusca; class Gastropoda; order Lepetellida; family Haliotidae; genus Haliotis; species Haliotis asinina. The sequence continues at coordinate 37,776,730 of NC_090285.1, forward strand.
GTAATTTTTCCCAGACTTTCTTTTTGGGTTTTAATTCTTCATCTGGTGTGCCCTTCTCATAACCCTCTACAAACACCCTGTCCCCAGGGGCACTTCCTTCAGGGGGGTCAAGAGGTTCCACGGCCCGGGGGTCATCCCTGGACAGAAACAGAGATGAGCATTGTGTTCTCATGACCCTACTATTATATGCTGGAATCTCTATCTCTCTATCTGGGTGAATCTGATCAAGTCTAAAGCTAAACCCTGGTGAATGAAGACAAAGTTGATTTGTTTCACTTGGAAATCAACATGTCACATACTCAACTCCACATTCAAACATCTGCTGGATGATTCTTTACTCCTTTAATATTTTTCAAAAGACAAATATTTTTGAGTTGACTATATGAAATGAAAGTGGGTAACTTCCCAGGAACATATGACGTAACTCATCATTGTTTGGTGGATGAAATATTTTTGTGAAAAAAAAACCCATCCAACAAAACATAACCATTGTGAAGCACATTCCAAGAAAACAGTTTGAAACCAATGAATATAAGCGTTATTTTTTCAAACCCCACAATTGAAATCCACCAACCAGGTGCCCGTTTCACAAAACTATTGTAAGCCTAAGATCTGGTCATTTTCCTCATAGTATTCGTACCTCCTATGCCTCAGTATAAGAGGTACGAATACTACGAGAAAAGTTATGACAGCTTGGGCTTACGAGAGTTTGAGAAACGGGCCCTGATCTCTCTTGACTAGTTGGTAGACTACTGATCAGTTTCTAAAGCAATATAGTCAATACCATCATACATTCACACACACTTGCCCCCTGTAGAGACCCCTATATGTTCATCACTGCATTGTCAGGTCCAGACACAATCATGTATAGATCTTTGTGATATAGTTGGAATACTGCTGAGTACAGCGTTAAACAACAAAACCAAAGCATTTGACTTCATAAAACATAATAATCATCAACGCTTCACAGATCAGATTTTTTCACTTTTCATCTTCCTAAACCAGTTAACGCCGATTGAAAAAGCAAATTTTAAATAAATAAATAAATAAATAAATAAATAAATGAATAAATAAATAAATAAATAAATAAATAAATAAATAAATAAATAAATAAATAAATAAATAAATCATATATAAAACAATGGATCACATGGGGAGGTAACTCTGCCCTGACACTTTGTTTCTACTCACACTGATGCACACATGAGCATGGCTTGTGACTCGATGCCCCGCATCTTCTGAGGCTTCAGGTTGCACAGGAACACACCGAGCCTGTCTTTCAGGTCTTCCATGGGGTACAGCCCTGCCAGGCCGCTGATCACTGTCCGCGTTGATCCTCCCTCCCCTAGGTCTACGGTCTCCATGTACAGGCTGTCTGCATCAGGGTGCTGCAGATCACATGTGAGCGACTCAATTTACCATTACAGAAAGTCAAATCAAAATGGGGAGCTGTGCACATGTGCATAGAGCCCTGGGCTCCTTTTCTGGAAAAGTTCGTAGCCCTAAGAATTCCTAAGTTTGATAGTACCAAATGATAGTAAGAAAAAGCTAAAGAAGTTTGTAGGGGTAGGAACGTTCTGAGAATAGCTAGCCAGACCACATATCAGTTGAAGTTAGAGAGTGAGCATTAATTTACACAACTTTTAGGAATATTCCAGCAATACCATGCAAACACACACAAAACAAAATCGGCTAGCCCAGTGGTTAAAGCATCTGCTCCTCATGCGGAAGACCCAAGTTCTTGCTTGAAGCCCAGTTCCGGTGTTCTCTGCCATGATATTGGTCTAATATTGCTAAATGCAGCATGAAATTAAAGCTCTTCATTCATTAACAGGATCGATTAAGGAGGTTAGAATACCATAAAGTTTGATACCTTGCAGACTTCAGTGATCCTGCCGACCCTGAGGTCCAGCCTGGAGGGGATGATTTCCTCTGTCTGCTGGGATGCTGCCCCTCCTGGTCCCTCTGCAACACAAGCACCTTACATGTACACATGGACTAGCAGTGTTTAATGAACACGACCCGACTGATTTTAAATATGCAGAAGACCAGGAATGTCTACAAGCACACAGATACATATAATAATTCCCCTGGGTATGTTCCTGTCAGGGACAGGTTTTCATCACCTTACTGTTTGACAGGTATTAGATGATCTTGCGCAGTAAACGAGTTTGTGACTACTAGGCGGTGCAGTGAATGTAGATGAATAAACTTGGTTGCTACAGGTACATGAGGTAGATTGGGCATTAAGCATGTGAAATACACGCTGACTGTGGCATGAACTCAATGCCGCTTCTGTTTAACATGTGTAGAGTAGTATGATATAGAAATCAAAACATGACTCGCACAAGGAAATTGAACTGTTCAATAGTTAGATTGTTCCCCTTTTGTTTCAAGAGGAATATTCTGGACAGTGTTCCCATATATGCAAACTGGGGTCATTTGTCAGGTTCTGACTCATCTAATACATGTCCGGCAGTAGTGACAGCAATACCAATTAGGCAAGTAATGTTGATTGCCACTTCACAAGAACCATGCCATGCCAAAGGTAAACATGCTATGTTGTCTTTATCTAATATCCTTATACAGTAGAAACCCTCTAGAATGGCATTCACTGGGAGAGGACAAAAATGCTGGTAAAGGGGGCATGCCTGTTTAGAGAACTTTTCAACCTGAGCATTATCTTAAGTGTCTCTTAAAAAGCAACTGAACAAAACTCTGATATTCATCATATTCTTTCTTCATCAGTAAAGATAACATCAGAAAAATACACGTTAATACACGTTCAGCCAATCAGCCGGAGAGCAGAGACACTGGATGCTGTTGATTACACAATCTTTGTTGTGCTGAAATACAAAAAAAAAACTGATGCCGGATTAGGGGATGATCATCATAAATTTACTAACTTCAAGCTCCTACCAAATTCCATTGCTGATATTGAGAGCATGCCAGATTGGAGGGCTACCAGTTTTGAGAGGTTCCACTGTATGTCTTTTACAGATACCATACCACAGTCTTCATTTTAGAAAAGATGGATTTTCAATATGTTGCAAAAGGACTCTGAATTCATGGCAGTTTGATAAGCACAGGGAACACAATTACAACACAGACATTCCTCAGCTCATCACCTGGGTCACTCACTCAAATGAGCTGACATAAATAAGTGGAGTTTGACTAAATATAGAACACAAACGCTAATCTTGGAGTAGCTGTCTACAGAAAATCTCACTTGTTTTGACAACTGGGTAGGCCTTGGCTGTGATCTTCTTGAGCTCGGGAGTTTCAAACTCCTTCCTGATGGGATCCAGCAACCGGTTCAGGTAAACCTCCACTGCTGCCTTCAGGTCTCCAGGGTGCAGTTCCTGGAATCCAAATAAATGATATCAACTGACATTTACTTTGTGTGACTTGGAGTCAAAAGTCCTGATGTTCATACACTTAGTCACAAGTTAGTGAGTGTAATTTTACGCCACTCATCAATATTCCAAATGTATGGAAGCAGGGATACAATGAAATGTGTTAACCAAGTCAGTAAGACTGACTACCTGATTCAATTTCTGGCCATGGCCAGCATTGGTTACTGAAGATTAAGTCTAACCCAGATCTTTATTGACGACACTCATTGAAGGCCCAAACTCCCTTTTTAAGCCCCTTGAGCAGATGACCAGGAGATCTGCCATTTGACATTCAAACTCCTACCATACTAGGATATTCACATATCATACACATTGTCCATCATAACAGTTTGTTCAGTACTATCATCACCCAATATTATTCTGTTCATAGCTCGTAGTGAGAACAATTACCTTATGATACTGTTCTGTGAAGTAAAATGCATTCATCACCAATTTCTCATACAGATGTATTGTTATTACCTCTTTTCTAAATGCTTCCTCTAAATCAACATATTTCGTAAATGTTCTGTTGCCTCCAAATTCTTCTGACCTTTCAACTTTAAATTCTGTAACAGAAATACTTTAATATTAGATTGATTGACTGGTTTGTTGTTTAATATCACTCTCGGCAATATTCCAGCTATATGACAGTGGTCTGTAAATGCACCAGACAATCTAGTGATCAACAGCATGAGCACCGATCTACATCATTGGGGTGATACAAGGTCAACCAAGTTAGCAAACCTGACCACCTGATCTTGTCACTTCCTTTGACAAGCATAGATTGCTGAAGACCAATTCCTACCCAGATCTTCCAGAGTAATATTACAAAAAACTTTGCATTCATCAGGTGATGAAGAATGAGAAAATGAGTGTTTCTTGGTTTAATGTGCAACACTGGACACATCACTATTTCAGTGAGTGAGTGAGTGAGTGAGTGAGTGAGTGAGTGAGTGAGTGAGTGAGCGAGCGAGCGAGTTTTACACTGCACTCAGCAATATTCCAGCTACATTGAGGCGGTCTGTAAATATCTAAATGTGGACCACACAATCCAGTGATCAACAACATGAGCATCAATCTGCACATTTGGGAACCGATGACGTGTCAACCAAGTCAGCGAGCCAGACCACCTGATCCCGTTAGTCGCCTCTTATGACAAGCATAGTTGCCTTTTATGGCAAGCATGGGTTGCTGAAGGCCTATTCTACCCCTGACCTTCACAGGTTCATTATTTCAGTGATATGACGTTCTGTAAATGATCAAGTCTGGTCCAGACAAACCAGTGATCAATGTTTGATTTGGGTACGATGAGTGAGCGAATTTAGCAATTTTCTAGCAATATCAAGATGGAGAACACCAACAACAGACTTCACACATTGTAGCCATGTAGAGAATCAAACCTAGGGCTTTAGCATGACATGTGAACACATTAACCTCTAGATTACCCCCTTGCCCCTTAGAAATATGCAGTACTGTAGCCAATAACCAAAGGTAACAAAATCAGTAATCCTTCTTTTTAACAGCCAATTTTTTGTTGGTAGACCCAAGGACAGCTCCTTCTAGTGATAAATGTTACAGTTTCTTCTCCAAATAGATGTACCAGCAATGAGCTGTCTAAGAATTGTTTTAATTAAAATTCCATGGGTTATAATATTTTGATTTCAAAATGTTTGATATTGCTTTCAATGAAAATACTTGCATATATATTTACGCCCACAATATATAAAAATATGTTATGAATCACAAATTTCTGCCATTGTTGGTGGACACATTTATAAATAACGTGCAAGCTAAGTGCAATTATCTCCTAAAGTGCAGGAATCCCACAATTACACAGTCTGGCTGTAGCACTGAATATGGAGACAACTGTCGATGTGTGGACATACCTCCATCTGTGCTGAGAGGGAAGAGGACAAACTTGCAGAAGGAGAGGAGGCCATTGTCTGTAATGTTTCCTGGCTCACAGAATGCCTTCTTCAACTTTTTCTTGACTTGAGCTGGAGAGTCCAGGAGATCAATCTTAGAGTCTGGGTCGGATGAACTCATCTTGGATCCAGTCAGACCAGGAACTGCAGACATAATGGCATACTGGTTATTATGGTAACTATGGATTCTTAGTACAGAAATCCAGGTATGAGTTTATACACTGCTTGACTTGCATGCATTAGACAACATTTAGTAAGTAACTAGGCATTAGGTATTGCACTTACCCATTGGGTTCATGAAGTGCATCCTCTTCTTGTAGCCTAAGTGCGGGAGGTACTGAAAGAAACCAGATGTTTGAATTAACTCCCTCAGTTACATTTGGTGTTCCAAACGTTTAATAAACCAGGTAATAGACAGTTTTACAAACACATCGTTTCTTCAGGATCTTTGTAGACTTCTGGACTAACTTATGGTTTTTATTGATGATGCCTGTTTTCAAAAGGTAAATAGTCATTATAAATGATTTCACAAACTCAGGACTACCTTTTCGGCAAATGTGAAGATTTTCCTCTGATCTACACCACCAAACTGTATGTCAACCTTAAGGTATTCTTCATCCAGCGCCTGGAATATGGAATTCGAAATGGATAAAAATATCATAACTGCACATGTGTCACATGTCACTTTAATCATTAGATCCCTGCAACCCATCAGCAACATGCCACACCCATTCTGCAACCCGTAAGAAACCTATCATACAACCCTTGTCACATCTGTTCTACAAACGATGTCTTGCCACACCCACCATACAACCACTCTACAACCATGCCACACTCACTCCATGACTCCATGACTACTTTACATCCCACTTCACATAAATTCTACAGCCAGTCATACACATCATATCACCAGCGTCATGCAACAGCCACTGTACAACCACTCTACAACTCCACGACCCCTATCACACCCACTCTACAACCAATGCCACAACACTCCACAACCTCTGATACTGCCACTCTACAACCCATGCCACACCCCTCTACATCCCATGATACATCCACTCTACAACCCCTGCCACACCCCTCTACATCCCATGATACATCCACTCTACAGCCCATGCCACACCTCTCTACAACCCATGATACATCCACTCTACAACCCATGCCACACCCCTCTACATCCCATAATACATCCACTCTACAACCCATGCAACACCTCTCTACAACCCATGATACATCCACTCTACAGCCCATGCCACACCCCTCTACAATCCATGATACATGAGCTCTACAACCCATGCCACATCCCTCTACAACCCATGTCAAACCTAGTGTACAACCCCCATTACACCCCTCTACAACCCATGTTATACCCACTCTACCACCCACACCACACCTACACGACAACCCACCTGTAGACCTGGGTACAGCAGTCCACTCAGGAGGGGGTGATCCACCTGCTTGACCACCTCGGCACCAGCCTTCTTGGCATCATGCTCTGTCACCAGTGACGACAACTTGTACACATCCAGTGTGTATTCTCTGAAAGATACACTCATGTCACACTCCTTACAGACTACTGAGGATGTCACTGGTTTGGATGTATTCAATATCTTCACAATAATGTTCAAAACTATCACTAACAAGACAAATATAACTTCAACTTCATAAAATATTATGAGCAGCAAAAGAAATTTTATTTTAAGATTTTAAATAGAAGACATAAACATGAATGCTCACTTTTATGAGATTTAAATTTTTGTAAAATTGCATTTCTTTTGCTGTTTAGTATATGTAGAGGGAGAAAATGAACTGATCAGAAAACATGAATCAAAATGTTGTCTTTGGAAAACATTGATCACCAATGTCTGTTTCACCATTGTAAACAAGGCACTTTGCTCGCTGGTAAAAAACGCTTTGTGTCATCCAATATTAAAGGTATCCTTAATGACAGAAGAATTTAAGGCTGGTGGTAGTTTTGTGTTCTGTTGTTTCTCACACCAGTGAATGTTTCAGAATTAACAGCCCTTCCATACACAGCTCACTCTTTGTTGTTTACATGATAAATGTAACCATTCATGAAGACAAAGGTTTGAGTCAACTCCTCAACAGGCATGAATGAACCCACTTGGCTAACAATTTGCTTGTTTCTATATTTCTAAATGCCACACTTGGCATCATTCTAGCCAAACGGCTGTTTGTAATTAATCATGCCTGGATCAAACAATACAGTGATCAGAGATTGACATCATAAGCATCAATCTTCACAACTGGGATACAATGACATGCATCAACCTAGTCAGCAAGCCTGACAGCCTAGTGCTATTAGTCACCTCTTACAATGCTGAAAACATGTTTCACTTATGAAGATCCAGGTCTTCTGTAACCCATGCTTCTCCAAAGGGGTGACTAACAGGATTGGGTTGTCAGACTCGCTGACTTGGTTGACACATGCCATTGTGTTCTCACTCTGGACATCGCTGTTCATGCTGTTGATAACTTGATTGTATGGTCCAGACCATAATTTCCAAACCGTTGCTGTATAGCAGGAATATTGATGAGCGCGGTGTTAAATGACAAACAAACTAGAAAACCAACTGTAACATAATGAATCTCACCTGCTGAGCTGGTATTCTGTCCCTTGCACAAACTTGAGCTTGTCAAGTGGGACGCCGATCGAGCGCAGCATGGCCTTGATGACATGCTCGTAGTACTTGACCCGCTGCTGTAGCAGTTCCCACGGAGCCTTCATGTTGTCCAGGTAGGCATGCAGGTCTGCGAACAGGATCGTCACCTGGTGGGAAGATTAAGGCACACTGATCAAGGCTCTGATTTAAATGGTGTATGTCACTTGGGTGATGGTTTAGTTACATCTGTCTTCAGCTTGTAAAGATGTGGGTTAGAATTGGCCTTCAGCAGCCTATGTTTGCCTCAAAATTCAACTGTGCTTGTTGTAGGAGGTGACTAATGGGATCAGGTGGTCAGACTTGCTGACTTGTTGTCTAAGATAGTGATTGGGTTCAGTTTTACTCCAGCAATGTTATGGCAGAGTACACTTGAAATGGGATTGACACAATGTACCCATGTTGAGAACTGAACACAGGTGTTTCGTATGACAAGCAAATGCTTTAACCATTGCCCCGTAATAAAACAGATACAAGTCCTAACCAGGATTAAAAGGAACAGTTTTTAGTACAGTGAGGTGAAAACTGTCTGTCAGGGAAATCAAAGCAGGTCTGCAAGAGCAACGGACCAACAATACATAACAGTGTATGCTGAAAGTGAGTAATTCTATTTTCAAGCAGGTCCTCTGGAAACACTACCAGACCTTCTGACAAGGTATGATGGCACAAACTCACAGGGCAAATGGTGAAGGGATGCTGTGTACAGACACACTGATCAAGGCTCTGATTTAAATGGTGTATGTCACTTGGGTGATGGTTTAGTTACATCTGTCTTCAGCTTGTAAAGATGTGGGTTAAAATTGGCCTTCAGCAGCCTATGTTTGCCTCAAAATTCAACTGTGCTTGTTGTAGGAGGTGACTAATGGGATCAGGTGGTCAGACTTGCTGACTTGTTGTCTAAGATAGTGATTGGGTTCAGTTTTACTCCAGCAATGTTATGGCAGAGTACACTTGAAATGGGATTGACACAATGTACCCATGTTGAGAACTGAACACAGGTGTTTCGTATGACAAGCAAATGCTTTAACCATTGCCCCGTAATAAAACAGATACAAGTCCTAACCAGGATTAAAAGGAACAGTTTTTAGTACAGTGAGGTGAAAACTGTCTGTCAGGGAAATCAAAGCAGGTCTGCAAGAGCAACGGACCAACAATACATAACAGTGTATGCTGAAAGTGAGTAATTCTATTTTCAAGCAGGTCCTCTGGAAACACTACCAGACCTTCTGACAAGGTATGATGGCACAAACTCACAGGGCAAATGGTGAAGGGATGCTGTGTACCTATGACACATGCCATGTTACAATGCTAACAGTGAACCTACAATATCTACAGACATCCACACAGATGACCTTCATATGTTGTGTTACCATGGCTACAGTGGACAAGACCTTCATGAAAGATGACCTAGACATCTCATGTTCCCATAGTTACAATGTACAATGCCAAAAGAACACATCGAGACATGTCATGTTCCCATAGTTACAATGAACAATGCCTAAAGAACACATTGAGACATACCATGTTCCCATAGTTACAATGAACAATGCCTAAAGAACACATTGAGACATACCATGTTCCCATAGTTACAATGAACAATGCCTAAAGAACACATTGAGACATACCATGTTCCCATAGATACAATGAACAATGCACAAAGAAAACATCAAGACACACCATGCTCCATGGTTACAAAAGGCATATAATATTAACATATTAAGACATACCATATTATGTTATGTTACCATGGATACAATGGACAACACCTTTATGACAGATGACACAGACATGCTGAGTTACCATGGTAACAAGTGGACAAAACCTAAAGAGCAGGTGACAATGGATATAATGGACAATACCTCTGCCCCGGCCCTGAGGAAGTCGGCCACCTTGGACATGGGCACAAAGTAGCCGACATGTGGCTTGCCTGTTGTGGCTGTGCCCCAGTAGATCTTCACATCTCTTTCCTTCAACAATGGCAGCAAGCGATCTTCCCCAAGAACCTCCTGCCAAAAGAAAAACAGTACTGTTGATAAAAGACAAAAGAAACACAGGAATTATTACTTCAAGGAAGAGTACTACTGATGTAAGTGAATGCTGTTAAAATATACACCTGGAAATTAATCAAGCAACACCCCAATTTTTTCTATTGGAGCAACTTTGAAGTGTTCTGACAATCAAAATATGCCGGGTTGATATAGTTTGACACTTTTTTATTCAACAGACGATCTCTGACAAACAACTTAAAGGGAAAAAGTATCAAGACTTTGCTTTATTGCATCGAAATCGAAATTCTAAAAACTGTCTTAAATTCATGAAAAAATGGACACAATTTACTATTCATCCACAGACGTTGTTGTCAGGTGTATTAACACAAATGTCACATGGAAAGAAAGAACAGTCATCTGAGAGTCTGCACACCGACTTTCATCAATATCTAGTGTGTCCTCCCTGCGCACGCACCACCGATTCCAGACGCCTCCTCATTCCTTGGATGAGTCTCCGGATCTGATTCTGGGGGATCCTGTTCCACTCCTCATGCAGGGCAGCCGTCAATTCGTTGAGATTATGGACTGGTGGGTCTCTCTGCCTCACACGACGGCCAATAAAGTCCCACAAATGTTCAATGGGGTTGAGGTCAGGGCTCATGGCAGGCCATGGAATTCTGTCAATTGCATTTTGCCGCAAAAAATCATTTACAGCATGCGCCCTGTGAGGTCTAGCATTGTCGTCCATAAATATGGGTCTCGTTGCCAGAGGATGGTTCTCAAAATGAGGTACCACAGCCCTGTCAAGAACCTCCTGTTGGTAACGAACACCGTTAAGGTTGCCACGGATGGTAATGATATCCAACTTGCAGTTCATGGAAATGCACCCCCATACCATAACGGAACCTCCCCCAAAGGCCACAGTCTCCTGGATGTTCCGTGGAGCCATTGCTGTGTTCCTCTGCCTCCAGACCCGAGTACGACCGTCCACCATGTGCAGCAAGAACCGGCTCTCATCTGAGAAATGGACCTTCCTCCAAGAGGCAATGTTCCAGTGCAAACGGTCATTACACCAGGCCAGTCGGGCTGCCTTATGGGCTGGAGACAGTCTGGGTCGCTTGATTGGCCTCCTTGCCCGGTATCCTGCAGCTTTCAGACGATTCCGAACAGTCCTGTTCGAGATGGGTCTCCCTGGAAGCCACTCCTGTCTCAACCGAGAGCTCGAGTCGAAGGACCTGCGCCGTACAAGTCTCAGTAAAGCTCTGTCCTCCCGGACTGTGGTCTTCCTGGGTCTTCCTGGTCTAGGCAGGTCTTTAACTTCATTAGTGGCCCGGTATTTTTTCAAAAGTTTTGAAATTATGGAATGATGTCGTCCGATTTGAGTCCCGATTTGTCTTAGAGACATACCAGCATTCCTCATGCCGATTATTTGCCAACGAGTGGCCTCTGATAATTTCCTACGTGCCATGACATTGAAATGAATGAAAAACCGAATGCAATCGACAACCTGCGCTTGTAAACACCCCAGGGAAAAAGTGCATTTTTCGAAAGTTGAGGTTAAAGCAATGCACGTGCGCTGTGCAAGCTTCACGCGCGTCATATCAACCCATGAAAAGCTCATGCTGTATGTCAATACATCAAAATTGAATAATCAATCATCAAAATTACTTCGTTAAACTTTGTTAAGTTTTTATGTGTCTTTGAATTTGGTGTTGCTTAATTAATTTCCATATGTATATAAACCTGAAGTGTGCTTCTCACTATATGTTAGGTCATCTCTTGTTTTCCCATAATAACCACATTTGAGGTTTTGGTTTTGGAGGGACAGTTTTTACTTTTCTCTAGAAAGACCTCTTCCAAGGTTATACTTTTTGCTAGTAAGACCACTTCCCAGGTTTTACTTCTCTTAACTTTACATGAACATCAACATTCAAATGATACATGAGTGTTTCAAATCAGTTGAAAAAAATATTGTTCATGATGAAGTTCAAAGTACAAATGTTTTCCCAAGCAAGACTGGAACCAAAAGTCTCAGATTTGTAGGCAGACGCTCTATCGCACGGCCATCAGGCCGACAAAGGTGGTGGGCTTAAATTATCAACTTTTAGTTACTGTCATTAAATTGATTTTACACATGCTTCAGTTATTGTTATGTTGCTTCATTAAATGATCATCTACATTGTAATTATCTGCATTGACAGCATATATGTTTAAGAAAACTCTTCTCCTCGGTTTTGGTCGACAATGTAAACCCATCGGGGTCGGGAAATCCCCTCCCCTCCAGTTTTACATTGTCGACTAAAACCTCAGAGGTGTGTTTTCTCCTCTACATATTGACCATGTTGAGTGTGACGGAGTTTGCACTCCAGTGATCAACAGCATGAGCAACAATGTATGCTATTGGGATACAAGTTCTAGTACTTTTTTGAGTTGAGTCCCATTCTGAATTGGAACCCACACCCTCAGAGTCAGGCACCTAATCGCCAGCACACAAAGTCAGCAGCCTAACCTGCTCAGTCACCATGATGTCCGCTAAAATGAAAATTGGACAACTGGTAGTCCAGGCTACAGGCTTTGTCACACAGTTTGTGTACCCCTCTGAAAAGTGTTAACTGGCATGGCTCCCATGGCTGAAAGCTATGACTACACAATGCCATTTAGGAAGTGGTCAAATGTAACACTTGTTACATAAAAAAGTATTTAACTTGGTTAATCTTCAGTATGGCATACCTGTAGATTTCTCTTGAGCAGGTCAAGCTTTTCCTCTGGACTCAAGCTGGCAGTCTGGTTCTCCATGATGGCAGGCCCACTTTGATGTCACTGTCAACAAATACATACCAGTACATGTAATAATGAATACTATATTACATGTTACATGCATGTTGTATCAATGTACACGTATACTTAATTACATGATATTTTTCATTTCAAACATTGCTCAACAAAATGTTAGTTTTTATGAATAAAGAACACATCAAGTGACAGTCCACACAAGTAATTCATATACCTAACACGAACAGGTGATGATCTTGGCTTTCATAATATCGGTGTCTTCTTAACACCCTTAAAGATATAACAAGACCTGCTCCGAGGCAATTCCTCGATGTAAATACTGGATTGTGATTAGCTAACTAATGTTATTCAGAGGTAAATAATCATGTTGTATACCTCTGATTTTCCAATACAGAATGTAATTATTTAAAATCTTAATAATATGGTTATGGTAGAATTACCTCATGCTTTACAAAAATATGAACATTAAAGTTTTTAACATAACATCTTTTATTAATTTTCCTGAAAAAATGCACTTTGTTTGGAATGCTAAATAAATCCCAGACTATGTTTTCCTGAATGAAACTGTTATGTAGCCTGCATAATTTATCACGCTCTGTTTATTTGGTTTACATGTTCAGTATGTAATCTACTGGAGATCTCTTACTTAATAAGTGTCTGCCTGTTGTGCTGTGTCTGTCTGAGTAACATACTCCAGTTCGATCTATTTTTGCTTTGTTAGGACTTCGATATGGCTAAACTCAGTCAACACAGGATGATTGTTATACAACTGTTTGTCACACAAGACCAAGGTCTTAATTACCCACAAGATCCACACAGATGATTTTGCCTAAAGTTGCTTAAACCACTCTAAGTGAACATGATCAGGGACTATATTTTCAAAGCTCACTTAGCGCTAAGATAGTCATAAGTCAATTTCAAGTCAGTGTTAGCGCTAAGAGAGCTTTGGAAATCTAGGTCCAGGTCTTTCATGGGCAATAAGACATTGATTGCCTTTGTTTTTTCACACTTCTCAAGTGGTAGGAAGGGTTTGTTTTGTTTGTTGTTATATGGTGGTGGATTGTATATAATTGAGTCTGACCCAGATCAAGTGATCAACAGCATGAGCACATCAATCTAAGCAACTGGGATATGATGACCTGTGTCGATCAACGGCAACCGACCCCATTTGCTGCCTCTTATGACAAACATAGATTGCTGAAGGTCAATTCTAACCGGAATCTGCAGTTCCTAAGCATTCAGTTGTGAGATAGTTATAAACATGATCAATAGTTCATTATAGTATTCATAGCCGGGTCACTGAGCAGAACTGGAGTTTCTATTTGTACAGTAGGCCCAACTGAAGGCCTGAATAAATATATAACATCATATCCTATGATAAGCAGAGAAAAAATAATACATTAGATTTAATCAAATGAAAACTGGACTGTCTACTCCGCCATTTTTTTTATCACTCTGAAGGCCCCTTCCAACGAGTGATTATTGTGCCAAATTTTCTCCAATAAATATTAAGTTTCAGCAATAAACGTGACTAAAATCATCCTAAATTACAGTAGACTATTTCATCACTATATTAGACCTGCAGGTTTCCTATAAGGACCTGTGAAATTAGCATTTGGGGTTCCCCTTGACCCTCAGATCTATTAGGCATAATTTAACCCTGTAGTGAGTGATTAGATTTCACGCCACTTTTAGCAATATTCTAGCAATGTGATAGATGCCAAAAATGCACATCACATACTCTACCCACATGGGGAATTGACCCCTGATCTTAGGTGAGATGAGCAAACGCTTCCGACACATGGCTACCTTATGGCCCCAGTTATTGGTGCTGCTAACACCACATTATTGTCAAAAGTCATACTTTTGGAACGTGTCAGCCAATCGAACAAAACATCAGAATCCAGTGTAGAGTCCTAACATGTCAGTTACCTTGACAATGCTACTGAAATATCTGCACATCATGCATATCAAACATGCATATGGGACACAGCTGTCTTAAGCATTAAGCATGGACATTCCAGACTCTGACAATGCTGATATTATGTAGTCATTACTAAATATGCAACTCTGAATACAGTATCTAAGTCACCAGCAGAGGACCTAAACTGTACGTGAGATGGTTCTCTGTTCCGTATACATGGCATTTTTCACATGACTGCCAGACTATGAACAGGGAAAATCTGCATTTCACACAACCACATGTCTAAAAGTGATATTTATGTTAATAATGAAACAAAGGAGCCACTGATAGCTGTTCTAGTTATTGAATGACATGCATGAAAACATAAAAGGAAAAATCAAATACGACAGTAGTCAAATTCTGACAAAAAAGTGCCAGTTTTCAATAAATTTTATGATTTTAAAAAGTGAATTTCATCTATATGCATATTTTCAGAAATGTTCATAAAGTATTTTCTGATAGCTTGTATCATAAATTCAAGATATACGTGTGGCTTTGAGGCACACAAATGCCCGCCTGTTTCTTATTGGTCACAGTCAGATGTTTCACAAACAGATATAAAGTAAACTTCGCTCACACTGAAACTTTCAAATACCAGATGGACAAAACAAATTTGTTTTGAGTCCCAGCTAATAACATTTGAATTTAATCAAAACTCATACAGTAAATTAGCACTTATCTTATCAAGTTATCATGAACTTGTGTTCTTTATCATTATTATAACTGTACTGTATTACAGATGTTCAGTGAGTGAGTGAGTGAGTGAGTGAGTGAGTGAGTGAGTGAGTGAGTGAGTGAGTGAGTGAGATGCACATAAATACTAGTAATTAAACTTTAAGAACCAGTCATCGACGGACAGTACAATAACTAGAGTATCACAAAAAGAGTTAAAACTAGCTAGAATGTATTTTTAAAAGCAGAAAACTATCTTAGACAATAACACCTAAAAATTGGCTATTGATCACCAACAACTGAAGGTAAATCACCATACTAGGGGCCAAGGGAACTTACAGTGCTTCTCCTACCTGCATGGACCCTAGCTGGATTTACACCATCCCTTCAGCTGTTGGGAATTGTATGCAAGTTTAGCCACAAATTAAAATGACAATAACACTAGTACTACAGCTAAAAGTGTGGAAGATTAAATTTGACTTTGAATGTGTTGGGACTCACATACCTTCTCAGGAGGACAATTATTTTATGGTACTAAAACCTCCCTTGAGGGTACCGCCACTAACAATCTTAGTTATCAACTTAAACTTCCAATCATAAAATATTGATCCATTTACAAATCCGTCAACAAATCCAATTCTTTTAAAAATGCAATAATTAAATGAGAACTTATATTGCTAAAAAGATTCTTCATAGTTCATGAATTAAAATACTTATCCCTTGTGTTGGAGTACTGAAAACAGCCAAGCAAGAGATGCTCAGCATCCCATGATTATCGTAAGAGGAGACTCATTGCACCGTAGACTCAGTTTCGATTCCCTACATGGGTACCAAGTGTAAAGTCCCCCTAGTTATGAGTTTACTTCTTGTTTTACTCTTACATAAAGAGCATTATATCAAAGTTGGCAAAATGATGCAGTTACAGCACATAATTAATCATTTTGTTTAAAAATGGGGCATTGAGGCTACCCCCCGAGGCAATCTTAACAAAACTTGGGTGCAATTTGACCAAATTTACTGGGGCATTCTGTAGCTGGGGCAATTAGACAGGCAATCAGACTTGATTTAATTCATGTTAAGAATACCACTGACAGTAAGTTGTAACAGGTAATGATAGAATGGGTGTTTCCTTCTCCAGCCTAGCTTTTGGATTTTCATACCCCATGTTAGACTAACAACTAGTCTCTGTTTTACTGAAAAATGTTCATAGTTAAAAAAAGTAATATAATGAAATGGAGCCCTGAGACTTTCTTCAGGTAAGGGAATCTAGACTTGCCACATTTTCTAGACTTACATGGGCTTTCTTCAATTCTTGGATATATTTACTTCAGGGTCTGTACAACACACCAAACCCATGTGTGCATGTGTCTTTCATATGTCTCTTTACTTTGAAATCAGAGAGAAATGGTGGCTCTTTCCATTGTTCAATGATTCTGTTTATCTACAGGCGACTTACCAAATTTCATGGGTCCTAATACACCAGCATGGTACCACTTACAAAAACAACGTGATTTGTATTACTGTAGCGCTAGTTCTTTGGCATTATGGTGAACTCTAGTCACATCTGACATCACGAGCGGGAAGGCCACGAGTTCCAGCAGAAAATACACAATACCCGAAGCTCAGTTAACAGAAACTGTTTTCATAATCAAAACATAACAAACCACATATCTGAAACAAAAATAGGGGTACCTGTTTCTAATGATTGTATCTTTCACCAAGCTAATTACTGCACTTGTCTAGCATTCTCTTTTAAGCTAGTTAAAGATTATTTAACATTAAGATTGAACAATAACAATCATGTTTATCATGTTAGCAATATTACATCACTTACCAATATCAAGAACAATCAGCAGTTAATATGGTTCTATCTTGACATCAACAACAACTTTGATTACTGATCCACCAGGCCCTGATGAAGTCTAACCTGTACTATTTATGAGATGATTGTCGCTTAATGAAACAGCAGTGTGTCCCTACTTAATTAAAGGACTACAATATAGCTCTGGGCTAAATTGTTTATTGCCGTGCCCATTAAGAAAGAATGTATGTGGGTTTAGGAAGTACTATAAAAGTGTCAATCAAATGTTTCGTTACTATGGTTATTCTCACAACATCCTGGTAGACCTAGATAATACTGGCAACATGAATGTAAACATATTGATGATATGTGATATTGCTTACAGATTCAATGACCATGCATGGGAGCACAAGATATAATAATATTCATAACAGTAAATAATAAGTTAAAATTTATAATACATCTTTATACATGCATTTGTGTATGCTCCTGGTGCGACAATAAATTAGAGGATAATATACAATAAATATCCATGGGGGGATTGAAGAGTAGGTACTCTTTAAAATGTAGATTTTCATTCATGCAAAAATTTAAGTTTACTGTTAAAAGGTAGGTACCTAATTAATTCAATCACTGTGGAACCAACGTAATTGGCTGCAAACATGGCATGGGGTAATTAAAGCTCTCCGTAAAATCCCCAAGGATAGTGGTTACTTGATCGTCATGAATAAATGCGCAGAGATTAGTTAAGGCAGGGGCCATGGGACGTTTGCACATTAGAATAAAAAATAGCCCTTTAAAATTTTGATGTTTACGATTGATATAAGGGCAGTGGCCTATTCTAAATTAAGAAAATGGTTAATAATCCTGAAAATGGCCCATTGTTAAAGTTCTTTATTCAAATCCCTGAACAGGTGTCTCGGTTTTTTATTTCATGCTTTCATAATTTGCTCTGAATAGATTACCAAGGATGAACCTTGTATTCTGCAAGTTATAATGTTGATTATTTCAGTCTAACGTCAGTCAGTGTGATCACTTGATTGATCCTTTGCCTGACAAAAGATTCTAAATCAATGTTGAGTATTTGGTCAACATCTGCTCCATACTCATGCTACTTGAAGATATCATTATAAGGTACATGACAAGGATTATTGTCAGATGATTTTTTACAGCAGAGTCTAAGAGTGGATAATTTTTAGAGCTTTCATAAATGTTTTATTCAACCACATCCAGTCCCCCTTCAGTCTTTAACGTTTCCTTTGTGATTCCTTTCATTTTTATCATTCCAAGTGAATTTGAAAATTATCTTATCAAGGGATATGATAAAGTTATCTAGAGCATTTGAACTGAATAAAAACCAAACTTTGTGCATTTTGTGATTAAAATATAACTTTGCTGTACTTCATCACACGTTTAGGAACAGGTGACATGTTTTAAATCTGTGTAGCTGCCAACACTGTTATGAAGCATGTGATGTACAATACTGTAGGCAAGGCTTGTATACACATGAGTAATGCTAGTAAATCTTATAAATAATGAAAAAATTCTATATCCATAGAACTGTCCCCATTGTTCAACACAAATTAGGAAGTGGCAGTTAACCGTTTGCTCATCAAGCCTAAGACCAGGGTTGGATTCCCCACATGGCTACATTGTATGAAGCCCATATCTGGTGTCTCTTGCTGTGATATTGCTGGAATATTGCTAGAAGCTGCATAAAACCATACTTACTCAGCACAAATTAAGTTTGATGAGATGACCCTGCCCATTCACCATGTTCACAGTGCTTGTATTTGCAAGCAGTGGTGACTTTACATTTAACACTGAATAATGCAAGGTAATACATATGCTCAATTATTTACAGATCATCATCACGTGGCTGTTAGTGTTATGGTTAGAGAGTTAAAGAACAACCAAAACATACATCTTTGAAAGACGGCTCACAACATAACCAAATTTGCACCTAGTGCTGGAAGTAATATTTACACATTCCTACTCAGGATTGTTAGATTGTGCAAATAAAAGTTAGACTGGATTGATGATTAATGATATCACTATCAGTGACTGAAGGTGCAGCAAGACTGGAACATATGTTGAAACCTTACCATTTCTATTGGTGATACAGATATTTTAAAATGAATATTTGTTACAATGCACGCATTACACACGTTGATCAAATGTTCATTTAGATTCTGAAACTTCCAAGATTTTAAAGAAGATAGATTATTTTTTTTAAAACCACCACCACTGATTCGTGTGAAAACCAAAACAACTAATATGATGGGAATAAGATACGCACAGTATCCTATGACTGCTCATGCAGGTGTCAGGTAGTAATTATGACAGTATTTACGAAGTGGAGTTTTATTAGTTGCAACATTCATGTTTTAAGGCGACTGTTCTCTGTAAGTGATCGATCTTTCGATATGTTAATCCTGTGTCATGACTGACATGAGCATACTACTACTAGTTTCATTGCATTGACAATGTGCAGCTGCCGTTTACCATTCATAACTTACCTTTGGACGAACACTGCTGAAAGTTTCACAAACAGCAAACTAACATCCGCACCTGATTTTATAACCTCCTGATTACCTATCAGAATTCGGGCAATAGAAAAAGCGGTATCTTTACTCACGCAATATGCCAGCAATGTTTACACCGGTGATCTTCCCAGTTGCATCAGACACGTTTACCGTAAAGCGATACAACTTCCGGTTACAGATGTGGCATTATATAAAGTTTATATTCTGTTTACAATGAAGCGGCGACATGAATTTTTACTAGCATTAATTACAAATGTATGCAAATAATTCTGACATGATCGATTGACTATTACGACAAGTGTAACGTGTTCGATCGCTCAAGGTCAAAGGTTAACATGTGAGGCCTTGTTTTTCAAAGCTAACAGCGTTGTTAGGGGGTAATTCGTGAAGTCTTGAAGGTAATATGCATCAACAAGACATGGAATATATATGTTCCAGTGAAACACACACGGAGCCACACAATTACCACAGAGCTAGTTAATAGTAATGTACACCAATAAGTGAGTCATCATAGAGAGCCGCGATGCAGTAATATAGACAGTAAAAGATATAGGCACTGCATCAGGGTGATATCTTGACCACATAGCGGCTCTCGGCAACATCGTCGACATAAATCGACGAATCTAGTTTTTAAATTTCAGACTGCAAATTGCATTTTAGAACACAGTGTGATGGGTATTTTTAGATATATTTTAAACAGTGATTACTGATGAGTATGACCAGGTAAATTTGAGGGAAAGGACATGCATTTATCAACAGCTCCAGCAGAAACCACACATTGATCTCTGGTTGTAGCATCTAGAGTAACACACTTGTAGCCTACAACAGCTTGATTAGAACAAATATATCAAAAGGTCGAATTCAAAATGTTATTGAACACGAAGATTGGTGCTCCTCCCTGTGGAAACACAGCCATTGTTTCTTCATTAACTGCTTGATTGTTTCAGAGAGTATTTATGAGCAAAGACAGTCATTTGATACCAAGGAAGCGAACCAAACTTAGTTGAACCACCAGTGTGTCTAAACACTCTGATAAACTGATGAATATTCACTAGCATTCACCCACACCTGAGTTCAGAGTCTATGTTTACACATGGGGTTGAAACTAGGTCAGATATTTGCCCCAAACATGTATAATGATCAATCAGAATGTAAACTATTTTGAAAGCAGATAAAACAAATTTTGATTGTTTCGTAAGAGTAGATTATACAGCCTCATCACAATCAGATTTAATCATTTGGTGTTACGGTATTATGACAATATGTAACCTGGGTCAAAGTTCTCTCAAGGATTACCACGTACTAGTTATGGAACTTATTAAGCAGGTCAGGGACTGTTGGCAATTTCCAGCTGTTCGTAGTTATGCTGTAATCTTTGTTCAGTGACCCCTGATGTATGAACGTATGTCAATCATTGCTTGCTGGAACACAGTGGGTAATGTGCTGCATGTAGATGTACTAGCTTCCTGAAATACACCACAACAGCATATTGAATACTAGTGTCTTCTGTGAGATATTGACCTGAACTTGAAATTCTATTGGTGGCTGCTGGATACTACAAACGTCTCACGTGTTGTACATTTCATTTTGTGCGTCACATGTGTTGTACATATCGCTATTGCCGAGTCTAGTATAAGCAGCATGGAGAGTGATAGTATGTTGAATGAGAAATTTAAACGTCAAGAGCATGACAAGGATACAGGTAATATTAATGTTTTGATAATTATATTTTCATTTCGAGATTTTTGTGTTTTTATATCGGAGCAATTTAGAAGGAATGTTCTACAAGCAATCAGATGCATTTACAGGCCTTAGAGGTTAGCATTTCCTACAGTACGGTAAAAATAATAGATGTGTTTTATGCATATGGTTTCATAATTATTCTCCTGGACTTCAGCCATGTCAGCTAAATGTGAAAAGAAATGTCATTAGATATTTCCAAACTTACATCAAGCATGATGCAATAAAAACTTGTCATTTAAAAGTTAATAGATGGATGAACATGTCCTATTGTCATTCACCTACAGCAAAATCACTGCAATGTATGTGCCACATTCGTTCATCACATCATCATAACTGTTATCTTCATATCACTGCCAGAGACCCAGTTTTGATTGCCCACATAGGTACGGTAAGTGAAGCCCATTTCTGATGTCCCCTGCTGTGATAATTCTGGAATATTGCTAAAAGCAGTATAGACCATGTTCACCCATTCATATCACTGAAGCTGATACTAAGGATTTTATTTTGTTGTGTTTATACAACTGGTAGTTTACTGACCAGTTTTGTGGTTATTTTGAATAGTTGACTTGTTGATGCAGGTATTGATCTCTAAATCAATATTCTGTCATTGTGAATCTTTAGGCTGAACTAAATCCTTGTTGTATTTGTCTGAATTTTGTTGCCACCAGGGGAAGTTTGTGCTGTCAATCTTTCTGTTGACTATGACTAAACGTCTGGTCCAGCATGTCCAGATCAGTAGGTCATCTTGAGCAAAGGTCTGTGTGAGCTTTTGTTATTGTGGGAGATTGTCAGGGACCTCTTTTTGATTTGGACTTTAGACTAACACTTATACTGGTAAACAAAACTGCAGTTGCTTATGTGTCAGTGTTCTTAGTCATGTTTGTTGAAACAGTTCCTAAAACTAATCATACTAAAACAATGTTATCATGGTTGTCTAAGGGGCGGTGGGATAGTCTAGTGGTTAAAGCATTCATTCATCATGCTGAAGACCTGGGTTCGATTCCCAACATGAGTACAATGTGTGAAGCCCATTTTCTGGTGTCCCCCGCCATAATATTGCTTGAATATTGCTAAGAGTAGTGTGAAACTAAATTCACTCACTCACTCACTCACTCACTCACTCACTCACTCACTCACTCACTCACTCACTCACTCACTCACTCACTCACTCACTCACTCACTCACTCACTCAGTATTGATCATATAGTTTTGGGCTTTGTTTTTAATTTCTGCTGGGTTTGTTAATGTAGCTATGCTTCGTAACCATGGCAACAGAACAGATGTCCCATTTTCAGTGTTTTATTATTTTGAATTCAGATATGTTTATTATTCAATAAACATTCAAGATAGGTGTAAGCTAAACATGTCCTAATATATTGCAAAAAACAATTTCTATCATTCAAAGACAGAATTTCCTCAATTCTTAAAAAGAAATGCAGTAAAGGGCTCTTTACATGGTTAAACATGTTAAAATTACAATTAGAAATCAGCATATTTTCTTGTGCAGATTATTTTTATGTATTTCAAGTGAAAATAGACTTTTCACAAGCAAACTAGACAAATATATGGAAAATGATAAATTTTAGAACATGCTCAATGAACAGATAAGGTGAATGAAATATATTGTTTCTTACACATATTATTGCACAGGCAGATATCTTTTCCCGGGAACAAACTCTGAAAAAAATTTTTGTCCCTGTAATCAGCTGGTAATACCAGTAAAGATCTGGGTTACGTCTGTTGGTCTTCAATAAATAGTGCTTACTGTAAGAGAGGACTAATGGGATTGAGTGCTCAGACTCTCTGACTTGGTTGACTCGTCATTGTATCCCAGTTGCATAGGTCAATAATCTTCATGCTGATCACTGGATTGTCTAGTCCAGACATAAACATTCACAAACTGCTTCTATATAGCTGGAATGTAGCCGAGTGCAGCGTTAAACAGCAAACCAACCAACCAACCGTTCAAGTAATGTCTTCTGCATCCTCGATATCTCCAGGGTATACGTTCCGATAAGTCTCCACTATACCCTGGACGCATCTACGGCTCTGCCCGATAAATTTATTACCTCCCTTTGCTGGCTCCGCCTTCTCACAGTAGCCAATCAGCTAGGCCGCCGTTATAACTGATCTTGCCAGTGTCAACAAAGGTAGCGGTCGCAACTGCAAAGGTTTGCTCGCAGTGCGTCCCAGATTTTAGGGAAATCATACAAACAAATTGACAGGTCCGAAACTTTAAAACAACGTATGCAAGAACGCCTTCTACCTCTTCCAGAGAACCTCTGCATGGTTTCTGTTGCCAAGTATAATCGGTTAGGTAATTCAAAAAACGAAAGTGAGTTGTGATTGGTTCACTCAACTACCCAGCGTAGACGCCTGACTGGATCTAAAGACAGTCAAGGGAGGTAATAAATTTATCGGGCAGAGCCGTAGATGCGTCCATGGTAAAGTGGAGACTTATCGGAATGTATACTGTGGAGATATCGAGGATGTGTCTTCTGATACCTTTGCACAAGTTGAAGGTGGATGCATGCTTGACAAGTTCTCTATAACGACCATGTCATCTTTCATGTTGGAGATCACATGTGTCCCTTTCATCTTTGGCAGTGTAATTTGTTGTTCAGAATTGCCTCTCTTGGGTATCTCAGGATCTGGAAACAGCATTTCAGTGTCCATTTGCATCTATTTTATTCAGGGTTCCTACAATCTTGAAAACCATCCAATTTATACACTTAGCCTTAAAATCTGTTTTTGCCTCAAAAAGACTTGAAAAAGCTTTGAATTTCAAATTAAAACTTGAAGTGAAGATTGTGTCTGCTAAGCCATTCAACATTGGCTGGTTTTCCGACCAAAGCATCACTAGTCACCAGATACTGTAGGCCAGTACACCAGCCAGGCAGTAGTCGCATTGAAATGATATATAATTTTTGGGACCCAACTAATGAAGACTGAGAGCCAAGGTGTTTGGATACAGATTATTCGTGAACATTGTGCCTCATAGTATTTATATACTACCTTTCCAAACTAATATAGTTAGCAATTCATGGGGACAGTCTCTGGGCAAAGAGTCTATAACATTGCTCTGAAGTTGTGTTTGTTATTTTTTTCATTAGGTTTACTTATATAATTGCCTGTCCTTTTTACCTTAATTTTAACAGGAAATGCCTTGAAAAAGCTGAATCTCAATACGGCTCTAGAAAAATAAGCATTGAAAACGTTACTTTTTCATGATATCATTTTCACAATATGCTCTGGCCATAATGAAGAATTCTTAGTCAGTGACTAGAAAGGATTGTGGTATTGCTGTTCTTGTTAATGTTAATCTTTCGTAAACAGTGAAAACAAGGGAAAGATGAGAAACATAATAAAAATGCAGATTTTTGTAACAGAACAGAGACCAATATCAGAACAGTTTTTAGAATTTGGTATTCATTGCGTTTTCTCCCTTTTCCAGAGGTCAGGATGGGTTTGTGGAGTCAGATGAAGACCTGGTTCATTCTTCATCTGATCATTGGCTACATCTTCATTGTCAGCGGACTTATCGTCACCTTTCTCATGCTCTGCTCATGTGTCATATGGCCGTTCAACAAACATCTGTACCGCAAAGTCAACGTCCTTTTGGCCTACTCCCACTGGTGTCGTAAGTATTGCAGTGCTTTTTGGTAATCCTTGTTGATACTGACACAGTTGCTAACCCAAGGTTTTACTTAAAACAGAAATCATGTGTGTCTGGTGTGTGCAAAAAAAAATCTTGAATTATATATGAGTGAGTGAGTGTAGTTAACACTGCACTCAGCAATACTCCAGCTATATTGCAGCTGTCTGTAAATAATCAAGTCTAGTCCAGACAATCCAGAGATCAAGAGCATGAGCATAGATCTGCACAACTGGGAACTGATGACAAGTGTCAACCAAGTCCGCAAGCCTGACCACCTGGTTAGTCACCTTTACGACAAGCATGGGTTATTGAAGATCAATTTTCTAACCCGGATCTTCTCAGGTCTGGATGGATGAAGAGTTCCATTCATTTTACCAAATTCTTGTCAGGAAAGACTGACTGACTGAGTTTGGTTTTACGCTGCTTTTAGCAATATTCTAGCATTGTCATGGTAGGGGACACCAGAAGTGGGCTTCACACATTGTACCCACATAGGGTATTGAACCTGAGTGTTTGGCATGACAAGCAAACACTTTAACCACTAGGCTAGGAGGAAGGAGGAGCGATGGGGTCGCCTAGTGGTTAAGGTGGCTGATCCTCTTGCCGAAGAACTGAGTTCAATTCTCCCTGTGGGTACAATGTGTGAAACTTATTTTCTGGTGTCCCAGTTGTGAATGTTGTTGGAATATTGCTGGAATTAATGTGAAAAATGGTGCAAAAGCAGGAAATATAGGTTTCCTGTCATTCATCTAATTACTTATCTTGCTGGTCTGTAGACTACCCCATTATAGTACTTTACAGAACCCTCGCATATTTCCATAAGACTTCATCACTCAGGCTGGACTGTGATCTCCATTGAACTTGTATAACTGGCTAATGAGTTTAACATGTCCAATTTAGGGTTATTGTGAAAATATTATGCTATCACAGTTTGTTTCATGATCAGTGGTATTGTCACTGAGATAAAGCTATTCTGATTAGCTACCTGGCCCAGTTAGAGACGTTTAGAAAACTTATGCAGAATTAAATCATAAATCAGGGGTAGAGATAAGCTGCGTATCTGCATAAATTGCGCAAATGTTTATGTGAACACTCAAGTCAATTGCGTATAAGTACACTTGAATTGTTGTAACTACACATGTAACTTCACCTTACATGCGTACACACAAAAATGTCAGATCATAGTTTGCGTACAGATAGGTAAAATAATTGATTTATTTTGAAAGGTTCTATTTCAACACGTAAGCATGGCAACTTGCATCCTTTCTTATTGTTTCTCTTATCACAGATCAAATATAATGTAGCAATGTAGTCTACATCAACATCATCGACCAAACAACATAGCCATTGCTTATACTATTGGCTGACATTTCTCGTGCTATTGGTTACCAGGTCATGGGTTCAGGTCAAGGTCCTTCCACTGTGGGATAACTGTCAGATCAATACATAAGCTCACTTTGAATCAAAACATCAGACCAACTCTGTGAGATTTTTGTAGAATTAATGTCCTAAAAACGAAAAAAGTTGTCAAACTATCATTAAATATTCACACAGTTTCCTGTTTGGTACAAGAGACAAGTGCAAAGAAAGGGACAGCCAGGTGACAACGTGTGCAAGAGAGGATGGCACAGCTCAGGTTAATGAATCAATAACTTTCTCAGCACTTGTGCACATGCTTCCTGAACACATGGCTATCGCTTTCTGCGCACACCTCCCTCATATGAAACAGTGAACTGTGTCAATATTTTAATGATAGTTTGTTAAACAACATTTTTAGTTTTAGGACATATATTCTGCTGTTTTATTTAAGAAATACAGTTCATTCTACCACCATGTATAGTGTAATAAAGCAAACATTCGCCCTGAACTATTATATTGTTAAAGTGCTTTATTACGCTATGCATGGTGGTAGCATGAACTGTATTTCTGTCCTAAAATGCCGTATTTAATAATTTCTAAGCCTAATTTTTGATTAATCTATGGCAGAAAACAAATGACGGTGTCTGTGAATCCTTGCACACGCCTAACTGACGTGCTGTTCTTTTGACTTGTCAGTCCCCTACGTTAAGACAAACGTTGCTAGAAAAACAAATGAACAGTTTGGTGACGGTTTATGTTCGAGTTAAATCTCTTCTCTAGATCATTTTAATTACATTCTCTTAAACCATACAAGGTTAGATCAGTACACGCAGCTGAAGCTGATTAGTCATGCGACATTCTATGATTGCATTGTGGGACTGTAAACATTGCAAACATTACTGTGTCTCTGTAAAATTTTGAGTTGAACCCATGAGAGAACCCAACTGACATCCATTGTGACATCGGTTACATTGTGATGTAATGCAAAAAGGTTCGATTACGGGGGGCAGACTGGAATAGTACAGTGACGTCAACACATTGTGATGTAATGCAAAAAGTGTACATTATCATCTGATAAAGATTTGATCTTTCACCGAAGCATCTTAGAAGAAACAATCACAGAGTTGGTCTGATGTTTTGATTATGATCATCATTTCATGGAGCATTAGATGTTTATTAGTTTTCGAGTTAAACTGCAATTCATCAATCTGCTTTTGAGCCAAACAGACTCTAAACAAAGAAGCCCAGTACTATTAATGAAAGGCTGTACTGACAATTGTAGTAATTTGTCTCAATAACAATTGCAGTAATTTGTCTTAATACCGTACCACCTGCTGGCATGAGTTCTAAATAGTCATAATGACACCAGTGCCCTAGTTTGTTGATAAAGCTTCATGAAGATAACATGGTTGCTTTATTTGACTTCTCTTATGTAATATCATAACCCTTGAAAGCAAGGGTTATCAGACACGTTATCAAGTACTGGTTTGCCTGGCCTCAGCTCGGTGTTTTTTGGATATTGAGTATTGACTTATGTTTCATCCTCTGGTATTAATAGTTTTCTTTTGCTTATTGGACCAGTAAAGATCCAGGTTAGAACTGATGTTCAGTAACCTATGTTTGTTGCAAGAGGCAAGAAGCCATGTTGGTTGAGACATATCATTGTATCCCAATCACTGGATTATCTCTCTCTCTCTCTCTCTCTCTCTCTCTCTTTCTCTCTCTCTCACCTCTCTCTCACTCACTCATTCACTCAGGTGATTTTATCCCCATGATCAGGTAGAACCTATCTGAATACTCCTGAATAAAAAGAGAAGATGTAACCCAGAAAAATCTCTATATTCATCCTTTGATATTGCTGGAATATTACTGTAGGTGGTGTAAAATTATACTCACTAGCTCACTCATGTCTCAGTATTCCCTGTTGTCTGCTGTTCCCTGTGTCGATCTGCTAAGACATAATTGGATGCAGACTGAAAAGGGTAATGACGTAGAGTTTGTGCGGGTATTTTTGGAGAAGTATCTGAAAATCAGCCTGGGAAATGGTGATTCATTGTGCACATTTTACGTCTGTTTGAACTCAGCTATCTGTCTTGTCCAACATCATATAACTGGGAAATTGCTTATTATAGTAAAGTGTTTAGTAAGCTTGTATTCACTCATTTCTTAGGAGGACATGGGTGGCCCACGTGCCCGAGGGGCCAAAATTCTCTGTTTGGCGTGCCACAAGCCTGTTATTTTGGGTTTTTGTCCTGGTTTTTCCTGATTATGCTGTCTAGGTTTGTGCCAGCATGTAAGGTTTCACTATGTCAAACATGCTGTTTTACCTGCTCATTTACTCACTCACTCACTCACTCACTCACTCTTTCACTTAGTTTCTCTCACTCTCACTTTCTCACTCACTTTCACTTTCTCTCACTTTCACTTAAACTCAGTTTCTCATTCTCTCACTCAACTCGCTTACTTTCTCAAACTCACTCTCACTTTTTCTCACTCTCACCCACTCACTCACACAGTTTACAGCATGAATGCAAAGAAATCATGTTGATGAAACTACGAAAGGAGAAAAATGCAGTTTGAAACCACACAATGCTTATTTTTCCAGATTTCACATTTCTGGCACAATGGTGGTCAGGCTCGGACTGTCTGCTGCATGTCAGTGATGAGGATCTGAAGATGATCGGCAAGGAACATGTCCTCGTTATTATGAACCACAAGTATGACATTGACTGGCTCATGGCCTGGATATTAGCAGAGAGATTCGGCATGTTGGGGGTGAGTCCAAGTCGAAACTGTGGGGTGCATAACCAGGGTTTTCCGAAAGCAAGCCCAGAATTTCTCTATGGGAACTACAGTTTCTGACAAGTGAACTTTGAAACCAGATAGAAGTCTGGGCTTATATTCGGAAACATGGGATTATACTCGGAATGTATTTTACCATCATTTGGAATAAAAGTTCATGCGGCGATAAGTGAAGGAAATCTTTTTAATATTACTTTTACGAATATTGGAATGACTATGCAGTGAAACAGAACGTATACTCAAATTTAACTCAGATATAACTCAAATATAACTCTTGTAAACTTTGAAATGTTTAAAACATGATCATGAGCACCATGGGGTCTAAATGAGTCAATCCGTTGCATGAAGGAGCATTGCAGTTGACATAGTTTGTGCCATCATGAAACTCCGACAAAAAGACAGAAAGCCCACAGGGCTGATAACTAAAATTGTCACCAGCCCTATTAACATTTGACCAGCCCTGTATTCAATCTAGGAAACTGAGATATGGTGTTAAAAGAAAGTAATTAATGAATTACTTGTAGTGATGTAAAATGAAACATGTGCAAAAGCAAATTTAATATAACCATAACCTGGTGGTCACTGTTATTTTACTTAGTGTCACTGCCATTAAAAAAAGAATGACATCATTCATCGGCTGAAAGCATTCTCTAGACCAGACACATGTAGTGTTATACATGGGTAGGTTGATCAGTTTGATTGATCATGAACTATTTGGACATCATCTAGTTACCACAACTGTAAATTATTTTTGAAATATTTCCCCTAGTCAATGACATGGTCAAATATATATCCTTGTTAAATATAAAGGTGCACAGGGCCGGCTATAAAATATAGTTGTAAGCCCGCCATGTCACTAGCAAGCAGCGGGCCGCCATTCAGACGCTATTTCATACACTGTATGAGGTTTCTAACAAGTCAGTCAAATGGCTCAATTTCACTGAAAGGATCCTTGTCATTACCGTTACTTGCTTCATCATCGTCGATATCCATCTCACCCTTGTCCAAACCTACATTGTGCCTCATAGTTGACTGTTCAGATCAATAATGGCCACCTTTTCTGCATTAGGAGCAGTACCAGAAAGTTGGACACATTTGACACACTTTGGAATTAAATAGAAGCCCATGGTAAGAAAATTCTGAATAGAAGTCCTTGGACCTCCAAAAGAGAGGGCTTGCTTTTGGAAAACCCTGGTACTTCTTACAGTTCATCCACACAGTACTGGAATGAAGTTACCGTCATCACTTGGGTTCTCACACGTCTTTATGTACATTCTTTGCCCGATAATATCATGGATGGAAATGATATGATGAACAGTTTCTTTCTGTGACCGGTGCTGAGGGGTTTCTGGGCTATGCTGGGTGTAAGAATGGAACAAATGGCTGGTGTAGTAAGCCTCAGTGACTGGTTGAGGGCATGTCAAGTATCCCTGTTCTGTGTTGAGCATTTCCCATAATATCAGTCACTGGATTGATTTGTGAGCCTTGATTATTTACAGGCTGCAGTCATAAAGCTCAAATACTGTTCAATACGAACATAAAGAAGCTATGTCAAGTAAGCCAGTTCGTGGATTGGCTCAGTTAATGGACTGTTATCTTGAATATTGTGGGCGGAAATGAAAATTTCCTCACTTGAGACAGGCGACAAATTGTGTAGATGGTTCATTATGTGTATATGAAATAACCTAAGTCTTGTTTCTGCAGGGCACAAAGATCTACGGCAAGGAGATGTTAAAGTATGTGCCTCTGATTGGATGGGCATGGTACTTCACAGAAAGCATCTTCCTCAAGAGGAAGTGGGAGTCAGATAGGAAGACATTAGTGGAGGATTTACAACGTATAACTGACTATCCCGACAACTACTGGGTTACAGTAAGTATGTCTGTGTGAATAATTGACTATCCTGATGACGTCTGGTCACAGTAAGTATGTCTGTGTGTGTAACTGACTATCCCGATGACTACTGGCTCACTGTATGTCTGTGTGTGTAACTATCCCGATGACTACATTAACTCTGTGTGTGTGTAACTGACTATCAACTCGACTACTGGGCCACAGTAAGTATGTGTGTGCGTGTGTGTAACTGACTATCCTGATGACTACTGGGCCACAGTAAGTATGTGTGTGCATGTGTGTAACTGACTATCCCAATGACTACTGGGCCACTGAAGTTGGTTTTATAGTGCTAGCTATGAGACACCACTGATACCATGACTCAGTTTATGTATGAATAACCCACTCAGAAACATTATACTGACTCTGAGCTGACCAGTCCTTGTTGTACTCATTAATGCCAAGCACATGGCAAGTACAATATCTTAACGTCTTTTGGTATGAAACGGCAGGGCATCGCACAGACCTTTTGCTTTCCAAATGGACAGTCTAAACAAAACTACTCGATGGAGGTGGTTCTTATGAATTGAACATACTGATACATCTTTTGTCAGCTCCTGCTGTTTCCAGAAGGGACACGGTTCACAGAGTCCAAACACAAGGCGAGTCTGGAAGTATCCCGGGCCAAGGGCTACAAGGATCTGAAGCACCACCTGCTTCCCCGACCCAAGGGCTTCATCCTCTCTATCAATGGCTTGAGGGGGAAAAGTAGGTTACACATGTCAAGCTTGGTGGGAACAGATTCTCACCTCTTCAAAGTGATATATCACATCCTACTGTAAGCGGAATAAACATACTGTGTGTTCAGGTGAAACTCTTCTCTTAGATAGCTTAGTGGTTAATGCAACTACTCGTCATGCTGAAGACTCGTATATGATTCCCTTTTCTGGAATCATGCTAACTCCCTTCCTCCCTCCCTGAGTCCCTCACTGATAGAGAGTAGTGTTTTGTAGTTGCTGTTTTGCAGCATTTTTGATAATGATGTTTCAGCCAGATTCTTGCAGCAGTGTCTATTCTGATTGTTCTTATATATGACACTCTTAACTGGACATCCATTTGTTTTAATGCTGATATCTAGGGACAAATGCCATGTATTGGGATTGAATTTCAAACAAATATAGCTTCAAATACATTACTTCACAATATTTTGTTTATGATAAGTTGTTTCAAAATGTAGTGATGTGTGAGGTTATTTTGTATCTATATCATTTGCTTGTTTAGAATGCTACAATTCTGTGACAGGAAGTAAAACTTTCCTGTAATTATTCCAGCTTGAGTGCATGATGTCATGGTTGCATTAGAACACTGTCATGACCATGAATGACATGACATCAAAAAATCAAAATCAGGTGCACAAATGAAATTGGAGAAAATCATTGCATTGCAGAAATCATTGCTTCAGATATTAGCAACAGGCTGTCAAGAGGAACAAGAATTATTTTAATTATGCAAAATAAAGATGAAAATTTAGAAATTTCGAAATTTGATCATGAACCTTGAAGGTATAGCACCACATTATTTTGCCAGTGATTAATGATTAAATTTTAGCATCTTTAATTCCATGTTGGATTTTTAAGGAGTATTACTTGCTTGATGATATTCATTGTCTTTTCAGTACCTACAATTTTGGATTTAACAATTGGATTTGACCAGACGGGTCCAGAGCCGACGTTAATGAATATATTACAGGGAAAACCTCTGTCATCTCGACTTTATGTCAGGTATGAGAGTTTACTTTGGTTGTATCATTAATTTGGTTTATTGATGTCTTATTATGGTCTTATATGAACATGATCTGAGTCATATGAAAATTTGGTACATAATGAGCCATCAAGTGTGAGTTATCTTCTCTTAGTCAATGTATCTGTCATGGTTGCAGGACTTGTGGACTAGGAAAATTGAATGTTGTGAATGTCCCATACTGGAGCATCCACAACGCGGTTAGGGTTTAATTTTTCTGTATATTGCCCCCTTTAACTTTACTTAAATTTGATTTAATTTGATAGAAGTAATGGTTGGTTGGTTTGTGATTTAACTCACCCTCGATATCCCCATGGTGTATTCTCTGATAAGTCTCCACTATACCCTGGATGCATCTACGGCCAGATACTTTTATTACCTCCCTTGGCTGGCTTTTTATTCAGTCAGATGTGTACACTGGGAATTTGACCATACCAATCACATCTCATTTTCGCCTGTCAAATTATCCGATCGATTAATCTTGGGAACACAATTCATCCAGACGAACTCTGAAACAGTTGTTCTTGGATATATTTTTGGGATCTGACAGTTTGCGCTGCGAACAAACCTTCATAGCTGCAGCCACTATCCTTGCAGACACTGGCTAGCTTGGTTGTAACAGCGGCTTATCTGGTTGGCTATTGTGAGAATGCGGTGGCAACCAAGGGAGGTAATAATATTATCGGGGATATATTCCAGCTATATTGCAGCAGTCTGTCTGGACCAGACATACAGTGACCAACATCTTGAGCAACGATCTACGCAATTGAGTCAGTGAGTCTGGCCACCCAATCTCATTACTCACCTCTTACAACAAGCATATGTTACAGAAGACTGCTGGTTCTAACCCAAATATTTACTGGTCTAGATGGGTGACAGACCTGACTAAACTGACTCCGTGAATTAGTTTTATATTTATTTTCAGTTAGGATTACTAATATCCTTCCAGAAATACTGGCTATTGATTGGGATACTGGATTAGTCCACCAGTTCATTTTGATCCCATTAGAGAATATCCTGGCCAGATGTATCAGCACATCAGTGTTACAGCATTCACAGATACCAAACACAGATAACTTTGTTCTGAATCAGTCCATATGAATTTGTATCACAATGCATCAATATGCTAACCCTCTCAGAAGTTAGTAAAATGCTGGATACTGTAGCAGCTGATGTCTCTGTATATGAAACCCATGAAACTAAAAAATGGAAACACTTGCATCCATCAGTGTAATACTAAACCATAATGCCAATCTATTTCTTAAGGCGAATATAGACAATAAATCAAAGATCCTCACCTGACCTTCGGTTCAAACACGGGGCAGTGCTTTATCTTTGTGGTTAAAGCATTACTTGTCACGCCAAAGACCCAGGTTCGATTACCCACATGAGTACTATGTCTGAAGCCCATTTGTGGTGTCGTCTCTCATGATTTTGTTGGAATATTGCTGAAGATGGCGTAAAAGTAAACTCACTCACCACATTTCTCGTGACCTCTATCCTGATATTGCTGGAATTTTGCTAAAGCTGCATAAAACTAAACTGACTCACTCACGTTAAATTCACCTGGATTACCCACGTAGTCCTGGACCTCTCAGAGTCCTATTTATCCTAAATATTACCGGTACTGCCAATTAGCCAGTATTATCGCATATTAGACAAGTATTTTCGTTTCTAGAAATAGAATTAGTGTTGTTTGAACGGGTATTGTCTTGTTCTTGAGATAGATCACACATTTGTTTTGACTGACCATGTCCAAAAGCCACTGATATTGTTTTGTAGTAAAACTTGCATTTTGATCAAAATGCCTAATCGAAGAGGCATCTTCACATATAAGCTTTCATTGTATCCAAATTCCTTGTTCATAGTATGCATGTTATGAAAAGATCTTTATCATTGGCTTTTGACTAGCAGAAATGTTAAAGTGAAACCCAACTGTCTGTGACTAGAGGCATAGTGTGATATATCAGACTTTTTCTGTGTCAGAATTGTCTTTGAGAGAAGGGTTTGAAGATACATGTTGGACTGATCTTCAGTAACCCATGCTTGTTGTAAGAGGCCACTGAAGGGATCGGGTGTTCAGGCTTGCTGACTTGGTTGACACATAACATCATATCTCAGTTGCGTATATTGATGCTGATGCAGTTGATCACCGGATTGCCTGGTCTGGACCCGTATTTACACACCACTGAAATATTACTGAGTACAGCGTAAAACAACAACCAAACCAAACTCTTCTGGAGATCACAACATGAGTTCTGTCAGATACAATTTACCTTACAACAGGTTCATGTTATGAGTGACCTGTGTCTTACTGAAGTGTCTCTTACCTATATTTACATTACGTAAATGTAATCAAATCAACTTTTGTATTGTGTAGTACATGAACTCTGTTTACAGGCGGATTAATTTAGAAAGTGTCCCTGTCGACACAGATGCTCATTGTGCTGAATGGTTGAGGAATCTTTTTCATGAAAAGGTATCAGTCTAACATCCTGATGTGATGTGATGGTCATACAGAGCACTGTGTCTAATTCAGACTGGCTTGGGACTGACTAAAATGTCCAAATTAGACAGCAATCTACAAAGAAGGATTATGCTGGGACTGTTGAAGTTCAATCCGGTATATGCAGCAATCTGAGAAAGACAGTCCGAGTTGGACAGAGTGCTCTGTACTTAGTAAATTAGAAGATGCAGTCATGTGTTAGAGGCATAACTGACAGGTGTTTACTGTATACATATAACAAGCTCAAAAGAACCATTATTTTCAGTTTGTTTTATCCATTGTTCTTCATGTGCATTTTGACTGAAATATGCAGCATGCCACTGGGACCCACCAGAATAGTTTGTTATATAACTACGTCCATTATATGACAACGCGTCATGGTTTAGTTTACTTCACTGGTAAATGTAAGTACAGTCAGGCCACGTTAGTCCGGACCCCGACAATTTCGATTCCCACAATATCCAAACAATAACTAGCTGTAACCAATCTTGTATACTATGTAAACTCATTACCTTTTGATTCAATAATCCGGTGCTTCACTCTCCGTGTCTGGACGCTAATCAGTGATAACTGATTAGCTAATTACACAAAGTTTTGCTTCATTAATCTGGTGGTACATCAGAAAGGTTTGGATAATCCCTTCACACCATGAGCCCCATTCAGTGGTAATTGTTAAGTGACACTTCAGAGTTGAAGATGTTGTTAGTTTGTGATTTTGATCAATTAGTAGGTCTCACTTTTGGTTAGTTGGAGTAATACCTGTCATGCTTACTTCCTGTATGAAACACTGATCGTGTCAAAATGAGATCAGCTGACATTTGTCAGTCATAATGGCAAGTCCCTCCCCTAGGCGTAAAAGATGTGAACTTAGTGCCGTACAAGATCAATTTGTAGATACAAAGAGAAAACCCTATAGCCAGTTTTGATTTTATGTGTAAACATTTTGGTCAAGAATTTGGACATTCTATCGGCAAGAGCACAATTTCGGACATCGGATAGGGTTTGTGATCATTTGACAGACAGATGCAATCGCATGGTTGACACATGATCTTACTTTGTGAGAATGCTGCCAGTCACAAGTGTGCCAGTGTAAAAGTTCATTTCTTGCCTCTAAACACCACATCACACATTCAGCCAGTGGATGCTGGCTTCATGAGAACTTTCAAGGCCCACTACAAGAAATATCTTGTAGTGTATTGCCCTGTCAAAGGGAAGTAACTCTACTGTAGTTGTGTTCATAAAAGTTTGTTTCAGTAGTCCGTACGTTTCACTATCCGAACGTGTTTGATGAAAAACATAAGTGTCCCGATTAACACGGCCTGACTGTAGTACCTTGTGTCTAACATTTCGTAATCTGTATGTGTAATATATATGTTGTTTACTGTGTTGGCAAACTTTAGCAGTGGTGTGATTGGTCATTGCTGTCCTGAGACTCCCGAGAGTTTCTAGGACTTTAATCCTGCCTCACAAGAAGCACATGTAATACATGTAGTCTCACCTTAGGCAATTGAGTTTATTTGTTCAAAATTGCCTCTGTCCACCCATCAGAAAACTGAGTACCTGGTATGATAAAATAGTAGAATGAATTTGAACCTTGAGCGCCTGACAAGCGACTGGATGTATCCTCCACAGGGAGTGTTCTGTACTCGTTGACCAGGGGTAATATGTCAGCGCTTTGAGTATGCCAGGAATAAATGTGTAATATGATGTACTTTTAATATTATGTTTATTAAGTACAGTAAAGTAAAGAGCAATCTTTTCTGGATCTGTGTTTCAATAATATTTTTGTTTATTACAGGATGAGATTTATGACCATTTTGTTCAGACAAACACATTCAAAGGTAAAGACTATCACAAACCACGACGTGTCCAGGACTTGGTATTCTTCCTTGTGTGGGCAGTGATCACTTGTGTACCTCTGTTCCACTATCTAGGAGGGATCTTCCTGTCAGGATCCCTCACTCAGCAGCTCATCTTTGTCATCGTTGTTGCAATAGGTAGGTGGAGCTGTAGTGTATTAGTACAACAGGCACGTGGAGCTGTAGTGTGCTAGTACAATATGTAGATGGAGCTGTACTGAGTTTGTAGAGTAGGTAAGTAGAGCTCTAATTGCTTCTCAAAGACTTGCAGTTAATAAAAATGATGCTGTATTTTGCACACATCTTACGTATCTTACATCTGATACTTGTTTGAAAAGTGTCTCACGCTATCATCTTCTGTTTACAGCATCTGTTGGAGTCCGTATGATGATTTCCGTCACAGAAATTAAGAAAGGTTCTGAATATGGGAAGAAGGAAAACTAGCCATCTCACAGCACAGGGAGTCCTGGCTTTCAACTGCCCATCATTTTCTACAATTGCAATCACCAAAGTGTGTGGCACTTCATTGTATATTTTTGAGACAGAATTTTACACACATGAGTTTCTAGTTCTCGAATGTGTAGTTTTGTATGAGTGTGAAAATCTGTTTTATTCCAACCTTGCCATTAAAACTCCCATTGATGAATATTATATGTCTCTTCATATAGTGTTATGCTACTCAGTAACATTACCATTATGCTTTACTATGTTGATTCATAGCATGTGAGAATAAGTATAAAAACTATGGACTAACAGATATACCAAGTGTTTTAGTTAGAGGCTTATTCTGATGGTTGACATTGATTTCTTTTAATTTTAACAGGAAAAACATCCTGTGTTCGCTTGATTTTAATTAATTCATTTTAAATCTCTTTGCATTTTATGGGACAATAATTTGAATAAATTACCAACTTAAGGTTAAGAATACCATGAGTCATATTCCCAGAAGTTGAGGTATGGAACAGTTGATTTGGGGTTCAAATTTAACAACCCAGTTAATTTAGAGACATACACAATGATAAATAGATATGTTAAAAGTGTGTATAGTCATTACATGTGCATTAATGTAACAAGGAATGAAACTGGTTTGGCCTTAATACACATTATCTTTTTGTTTTCTGTTGCATGTGAAATGTGTTCACTAAAACTCCAGTGATGCTAACCATTTTTTAGCATTGCAGCATATTTAACCAAAGCGTAAATTATGTGAAAATTAACAGGAACGTTACTATCATGAGAAGAGTTGGCTTTTCAAGAGAAATAGAGATTGATTATCGTTAACTAAATATCGATAGATGTTCGATAAATATTGGAGATGATTGGAGAAATATTACTTTGAATGAAAAATGCCAAAAATGTGTAAAATAAATAAGTTTAACTTCGCTGGTGAGTGGTGAAAAGTTTTTACATGGATTATTAACAAACAGTTTTTATCATGAAAGTGAATATATAACACATTTTTCATAGCGATAATCATTTATAATTTTCCCTATCAATGATAGTTTTGTTTTTTAGTAATATTAGCCATTCCCAGACATGAGATAGTTTATCACACTTTAAATAGAATGGCGACACATGTGAAAGTTTATTGCATATGTGTGAAAAATCATACATACATGACCCGGTGTTTGATTTATGCAGAGTGTCTTAGGATGAAAGAACAACAGCTACAGGGTAGTAGATCAAGTATTTGATATATCGACTAGTGACATATTGTGCTTAGTTATTTTTATACACAAAGCTCTGTAGTGATTGTTTTGTTACCTCTTTTCTTGAATGAAATCCAGTGTTCTGTTGTCCATTAGAACAGAAAATGCTTGCAGAGATATCTCTTGATTTAGGTGACTTCTGACATTGTTATACACATTCACAGACTTTGTATGTCTTATTGTTTGTGGATTGTATGGCTTGTTGCTTATACTATCAACCACTGGTTTTATTGTAGCAAACTTGATGACATACATCCCCATATGGTATGGTTGGAATATCACTGCTTGTGGTATAAAACATCATAACTCTATGCTAGTGATTTAGAGTGATAGGGTCACAATATTGATTGTGAGATTTTCATCCATTTTTAAATAAATATGAGGTTGGAGGCAACAGAGTGTATTTTATGTGATAGTTCAAGGCATTATGTTATAATACCTGTTGACAGAGTATGAATCAGCTTCTGGTCTGGTAGCCCATGACTAGTAAATATCCATATGGGCCAGTAAATCTCTTGTGTCACTGTAGCAACTGCTTCATAAATTTCATGGGGTCATTTTATAAATATATGATTCTCTCGCACTTATTAAGTTATAACACACTTTTAAATCATGCTGCTGTTAAATCTGCTTGTTGTATGAGGCGACTGATGGGATCGTCTGGTCAGCTTGGTTGACACATGGCATCGGTTCCCAGTTGCGCAGATTGATGCTCATGTTGTTGATCTCTTGATTTTCTGGTCCTGACTCGATTATTTACAGACTGCCACCATATGGCTGGAATATTGCTGAGTGTGGCATATAACGAAACTCACTCACTCACTTTATATCATGCATGATTATGGCCTGTTAATATGCTCATGAAATTAGCATCATAATAATAAAGACCATGTCTACATTCAAATTTCGGACTTGTTAATTAGTTTGTGGGTAAGTAACTTCAAGGCATAGCCACCTCAACTAGCAAGCAAAATTTGGAAACTATTTTGAAGACTGCCTATTGATGGGCCTGACTTTAATGAAAAATGAATGTATGTTAGGTGTATAGATAATTTCATGAACTAATGAAATCAGTAAGACCATCTATTATTATGTTTGTATCAGCTGGCAGGACAGTCTGATGTGAAGGAGGGAGAAGATGATAAGGATGGGAATGAAAATCTTATAATTAATTCATTGTGACCTAACATATCTGCTACTTGTACATGGTCTGCAATTCAGCAGTCTTAATTAGCTCCTGGAGCCATTCTAGTGGTGCTCTCCATCTCCTTTTATCTGTCCTTGATTTGCACAGACAGTTTACTGATCAATCAAACTTATTAATAAGGAAAAGGTAACTGAGTATGACGTGTAACCCTTATTGGGTTGAAATGGAAGCAATTGCCAGTAGTGCTGGTATTGGCAGGAGCGATATTTGAAGGATATCAAGAAGTTCTTTCTGTCAAAATGAATTTCACTGGCTTTTTCATCAGGTCTTCAATGTTGAAATTTCTTAAAAACTTGATAATAACGGGAGAGACACCATGTTGATATCACCTACACAACATTGACGCAGATCAGTAAATGATATTCTGATTGTTCTTACCCTTGAAGATTCGGTGAAGAATTGCTCTTCAGCATCCCATGCTTGTCATAAGAGGAGACT
Source organism: Haliotis asinina (assembly GCF_037392515.1). Classification (NCBI taxonomy): domain Eukaryota; kingdom Metazoa; phylum Mollusca; class Gastropoda; order Lepetellida; family Haliotidae; genus Haliotis; species Haliotis asinina. The sequence continues at coordinate 37,817,411 of NC_090285.1, forward strand.
AACAGGATTGGGTTTTCAGATTCACTGACTTGGTTGACACATGTCATCCCAGTTGCTCAGATCGATGCTTATGCTGTTGATCCCTGGATTGTCTTGTCCAAACTGGTGATGTATATCTGGAATATTGCTGAGTGTGGCGTACAACTCAGTAATTTATGTTTTTAGACCTGCATCGACATGGCTGACGACATTCTGTCTGTGAACACAAGTCAACAAGCCTGGAAACAGGTTCAGAGTATGGTGTCATTGCATCCTAGTTGCTTAGAATGATGCTCACTCTGTTGATCAGTGGATTCCCTGGCCCAAGCTTGATTATTTACAGACCAACGCCATGTAGCTGGAATATTGCAGAGTGTGATGTTATACGGCTGAAAACGGGAAGTTGATTGTTCTCGTACAGTGATAAGTATAGTAAACGAAACTCAGTCATGAGCAGGTGGTTTGAGACTCTGAGAACATCAGCAATGGCTCCAGGATTAAGGCTTACTGGAATGCGAGTTATTTAGAACAAGCCTCATAGAATTTTATGGACATCTGCTGTTCATTCCGTAACATGGGCACATCTTATGCAAATAAGAGCCCTGCATTTATTTGTGTATGAGCTCAGGACAATTGTATATACATGTACTGATGATTTTAACACAATATATTCACTTCTACTATACTTTTTGAACATATGCAAATAATATTTCTTGTACAGTTAATCCAGTTTGAATGGAATTGTGTATATTCTTGTATGTGTATGCTGCTCTACATAAGTGTTTTTCATTTGTGTATAGTTAATCCGTCATAAGACCACAGCCACATAAAAGTGGATGTGCTTGTATTCCTTAAGTAGTTTGTGTCATTATTTGTTACTCTTTAGGCAAAACAAAGTGATTATGTTGAAGTTTGTTGGTATCCACTTAAAGATCCAGTTAAATATCCAGTTATCCTATAATTATGTCTGTCTGCGGTATATTACCTTAGATAAGCCACATTTTGAAGACCAAAAACGCAGCCTGTGGAAAGGGATGGGCTTATCTATGAGTAAGACTCTTGTCAAATACTTTTTCTGGAGACCAGTAAGAAAAAGACATAGTAAACAAACAAGAGAAAACAACTTTGTCAGTGAAGACATGAAATTTGCAATTAAACATCACTAGGCAAGATTGTTTACCTAATTTGATTTTGCTAGGTATTGTATTATGTGCAGGGATTAAGATTACTGAATAATAATGCAGATAATGAGAAGTATCTGTAAATGCCAGTTGTCTGAGATGACTGTGATTAGGATCCCATTGTGGGGCTTGACTTATGTACGAAACATACCATTTGATACTGAATTTAGTGGTCAAGCTAGGGGGTTGACTTATTTATGAGGTCGGCTTATCTATAGTAATATACGCTAAGTGAAATATATTAGTTATGTTTAGAAACATAAATGATTAAGTTTCTCTGTGTTATGATTTTTAATGTGTCAGTAATTATGTAGGCTGTCCAGGTCACTTCCTTTATGTTAGATTCAACAGATCTCCAGCCAAAGATGAATGCAATTTTCAGTGATTTTCAGACTTATTGTATGAGCAATACCCTTTTTTTCTATTTGTTGGGGGATGTTTAGTGTGGTAGTAATTAGTTGTTCTATCAAGGTCACATCCTTCATTCCAGGAATGAGGTTGTAGCCACGGAAAGATGGTTGTAACTCCTTAATTTGGAGGTACAGTGAGGTAGCCTAGTGGTTAAAGTGTTTGCTTGTCATGCTGAAGACACAGGTTCAAGTCCCTACATAGGCACAGTGTGAGAAGCCCATTTCTAGTGTTCCCTGCCGTGATGTTGCTAGAATATTGCTGAAAGCAACAAAATTAAATTCAGTCACTCTTAATTTGGTGGAGTGACTGGTTAGCCAAGTGATCAGAGCATCCACTTATTACGCTGAAGACCTGGGTTTGATTTCATCGAGTACAATGTGTGAGGCCCATTTCTGGTGTCTCCTGCCGTGATATTGCTGAAATATTACTGAAAGAGTTGCAAAACCTCAGTTCCTAATTTGGAGATGTATTGTTTAGTTTGTTCACTGGCTATTTTCTGTGAACTCTGCATACATGTTTTCAGGCAATGAGAAATAAATCATTTGTTGTTGGTGCCCACAAATTGATAATCACTTTGTTATTGCCAACAGGTGCTTGTGAGAAGGCTGCCATGTGTTGACAGACAGTATTAATGCAATACCTAGTTTCATGTCTAAGTCAGGAAATGTGTCGCTCATAAATGCGTGAGTCTGCTGATATTGCTTTCAAGATCATTCCAAATGATAGTTTGAGTATTGATTGTATTTATCAATGTTATTAATTGCTTCCCTCTTCAATTGTAATGTTTGTTTTGATGTTTTATAGCATTCCTTGAAGTGCATGTATGCCTATGTTTTATTGGATCAGTAGAAAAGGATTATTTAGAAACACAGTGTTTAGAATTTTGGTATTTAGAGAAATGCTGTAGCAGTCAGTAGAAACAATTTTTTTCCATGTTTTGTGAGGGTATGGATGGAAATGAGGAATCAGAAATCTGAAATGAGGCATTAGTTACAGCAGCCCTGTGTCATTGACTTTGTCCAACTTCTAAGGACTACTTTTGAAGTCCTCAAAAGTCGGTTTATCTATGGTGCTATGCTGTAGTAATTCTTTCAGGGATGGCAATTTTCTGCTGATCGTAGGATTTCTGCCAGTTTTTTTTCTCAAACCTATCAATTTTGTGAATCATCTAAATCAGTTGTGAAACCCTGGACCCTACTTCATGATATGATATTAAGTTTTCAGTCAGATGAAAATAGATTTCCCCGTTGCCATCCCTGTACTTTGCACATGTGTACACTTCCATCATCCTGAAGTGTACACTTCCATCATCCTGAAGTGTACACTTCCATCATCCTGAAGTGTACAGTTCCATCATCCTGAAGTGTACAGTAATTATAGTCATGACAAACTTGAAGGGACCACTGATTCTTTTGTTATGACTGTAGTTTGTGATAGAAATATTGTCTAAAATATGCAGTGAGTGGCTCAAACCAAAACAACAGTTCGATATGTTGTGAGTTTTTATGTGTTTGTTGGTCATGTACCGTATAGTTCCATAGATAAGCTTCTCTCTGTCACATACATGACTACAGTTTGACCAAGCTTGAATTTTTCCTTTCATCATTTTAGATTTTGAAATAGATTGTGTTTAGCGTCGCCAAAATATGTTTTATTTGGCAATGGCTTTGAACGAGGATGGTATACCCTGCTGTCAGTGTAGTGATGCATGAAAATAACAAACATTTAGCTGACTGTTAATGAGCTATTGAAGGCTTGGTTAGCTGAGAATTCCTCATTGGATGTAATGGTGTCACGAGTTAAAATCTAACAAGACACTAGCTGATTTCAGAACAGGGCTGTGACAACTTGATTCAGAGAGTCCTGTCTTCCAAATTATGTCAAGTTTCTTGCTTGTCTCAGTGGTTCAACAATGATGCCCTAGAATTTCTGTAGGGGAACTGATACTACTTGTTTCCTTATCTTGGTCAGTAAAAATGTGAGACAATGAAAGTTGATGTCTCCTTTGATGTGGATGTAAGGACAATTATGTTTTTTTCAGATTGCAGATTTGTCAGTTATGGCTCATACTATTGATCAATGCTTTCACTAAAAAGTATGTGTACAATCTCCCAAATGAAATGTTACTCTCTGTGATATGACAGGACGTGTCCAGGATGCTGTCCTACCTTCAGGGTAGTGAGATGCTGGGTGCAGGATAGTTTGGTTGTGTCTTCTCGTGCTGAGTAGCAGTGGGGTAGCCTAGTGGTTAAATGGTTCATTCGTCACGCTGAACACATGGGTTCAGTTTCTCACATGGGTACAATGTGTGAAGCCCTTTTCTGGTGTTTCCCACCGTGATATTGCTGGAATATTGCTAAATGTGGCATAAAACTAAAATGATTCACTTACTTGTTGAACTGGCTGCTGTGCTTTGTGCTGCTGTCAGTACCAAGACCTCCGTAACATTCCTGTTTCGGGGCCGTCGGTGGTGGATCTGTGGAATTACGTTGATGTTCCACAAGTTTGGTAACATCTTGGGACAGTGTGGAAATGTTTTTGATTGTCCAGCTGTGGTAGTGAAACATGTCTAAAGGTTCTAGTTCTACCTATGTGTGAGAGATATCTTGCCTTGTGTTGTGGAGTCTGTCCATTGATTATCTATATTAAGGAGCTATTGTCAATTTTTTACCACTTTCTCGTTGATGAATGTTTCAGAATCATTTTGAGTTGTTTCAATAATTTGAATGCTTCATCAATTTTGTCAAGAATTTTGTGTCTTCTAATATTTGTGTGTACTTGTGGGGCAGTGATGTAGCCTAGTGGTTAAAGGGTTGGCTTGTCATGCCAGAGACGTGGGTTAGATATTACTAAAAGCAGCATAAAATCATATTCATTCTTTCCTTTGTACTAGTTCGTGTGTACTTGTGGGTCAGTGATGTAGCCTAGTGGTTAAAGGGTTGGCTTGTCATGCCAGAGACGTGGGTTAGATGTTGCTAAAAGCAGCATAAAGTCATATTCATTTTTTCCTTTGTACTAGTTCGTGTGTACTTGTGGGTCAGTGATGTAGCCTAGTGGTTAAAGGGTTGGCTTGTCATGCCAGAGACGTGGGTTAGATGTTGCTAAAAGCAGCATAAAGTCATATTCATTTTTTCCTTTGTACTAGTGGGTGAGTGTTTGAGATCGATAAAGGTGTTATGCTGCTTTTTGCAGTATTCCTTCATGACGAGACACTCCAAATGAGCTTCACATATTGTACCCACACAGGGCATTAAACCCAGGTCCTTGGTATGATGAAAGAACTTTTTACTAGTAAAGATACACCATTCTATGTTCTGACCCATGTAGATCAGCAGCCTGTGACTGATGAATCTGTGAATTTTGATTGAGACCAGTTACTACCACAAAATTCTATTTGTTTTTACAGCAGGTCCAACATGTACAGGAAAATTGTATTTTTAGTTTTAAAATGTTTAGAACAAAGTATTTTTCCCAATATTTGATATGTAATACCTCAGACCCCATTTAAGACGATACATCTCATATGTAAGACATTTTGGTATCCAGGTGAATCAACAAAACCAAACAAGATGTTATACATGCCAGCTCTTGTTAAGACCGGAACAGGTTCTGTTTTAGAGCAGAAGACCTGGGTTTGATTCCCAACAATGTTCAATGTGTGAAGCTCCCTCCATGATATTGCTGGAATATTGCTATAAGTGGTGTCAAACTAAACTCACTCACTCAATTTTAGAACTGGCTTCAGGCCCCTAGGGGTGCTAGATACAAACTGAGGCACTAAGGGGTAGCCTAGTGCTTAAAGAGTTTGCTCATTATACCAAAAACCTGGGTTCTGTTCCTCACATGGGTACAATTTGTGAAGCCAATTTCTGGTGTCTCCCTCCCTTTCATTGCTGGAATAGGGCTATAATTGTCATAAATAGGGGTGACTGTTAAGGGGGAAGCAACTATTGTGATAGTGAGAGTCTATTGCAACATACTATTGCAATCATCTTTTGCCATACTATTGCAATAGTTTGTCTCTCCTTGAATTGTCTCATTTGAAGTCATTTTAAAAGTTAATAAGAAACATAACCAAGCTGAACTAGTTTCAGTGTTTTTCAATAACTGACAAGAAGCTTAAAACCCTGTTTAAGGTTAAGTGGTAACAGGGGCAGATAACTCTAAATCAAAGTGAATGAACCAGGTACTTCCTGTATTTTGCGCTGCACATTTATCAAAGGAATTCAAGTACTAAACTATCAATAGTCACACATACTGTAATTAATAATAATTTTTTCGATCCTTCCATTGTTTAAGTGCTACTGGAGGCTTAACAATTGAAATCAATACATAGTTCAATGCAGCATTGTAGTCGTAAAACCTTACCCACTAACTGAACAGACAGAACCACAACATTGCACCTTTGTGTGTTTCTTTAGCCTGCTGAGGTCAAGCATTACTTCAGATTCTTTCCCTCTTCAAGCCGACATGAGGTGCTGGAAGTGTTTACAGCTGTCTAGGACCAGTTTTTGTACAGTATCATGCCTCCCTACATGTTTTTGTTATCAGCTGCACTATACCATGTTTTCTGACAGTAATACTTCAGTTATTATTTTTGTCCTCATGCTGAGAATCCTTTTGTTTTTGCACCAATGAAGAATTAGGTTACTATGAGTTATAATATTTTTCAGAACTGTCATTGATTTTATGATTGACATATATAAGTGTAAACTGTATATGATAATATCTCACTGTTTGAATGAAGTGGTTCCTGTTTTATTGCCAAGTACATTCGTATCGTTACTGTTTTATTGCTATCTTTTTCTTATATTTGTATATTTTCACTTAAGTTATTTTATGTTCTTATTGTTAATAGTTTCCAGTTGGAAGACAATTTTGTAAACATTGCTTAGAAATTAATGCAGTAAAAAATCATTGAATAAAATAACCATCAAAACAAATGTGTGTCTTTACATGTATGCATCAATGTTAGTCACAGACATATATTCCATGCAACCTGGGGGTGGTGGGGTAGCCTAGTAGTTAGAGGGTTCGCTTGTCACGCTGAAGACCCAGGTTCGATTCCCCAAATGGGTACAGTGTGTGAAGCGCATTTCTGGTGTCCCCCTGCTGTGATATTGCTGGGATATTGCTAAAAGCAGCCAGAAACTCACTTTTTCAATGCAACCTTAAATTGATTTGAAGCGGGCAGTATTCCTCTTACCTCAAGGGTAGACTGATCTGCAGCTGTCCACAGATATGCAGTATTTCACTGACCTGCACTATTTCACTGATTTGCTAGGGTACACTGGTCTGCAATGTTCACTGGTTTCTGCAGCATTCTGTGAATTTTGACAGCGTTGTGGTAGCCATATATCCTCAAGACGCAGACGACATTTCATGGATCTTCATCGTCAGTGTTTCATTGGCATCATTAAGAACTGAAGATAGCTACGATTTGTGTCCCCTGTCGTGTTATTGCTGGAATATTGCTAAAAGGAGCGTAAAACCATACTGAATAAGAACTGATGTGTTACACAGATTGGCACCATTTTGTGTATGTGGAACATTTATGCATCTGCAGATCAAACCCTGGACTGCAGATCACATATCTACATCCATTTTCCTCCTTGTAAAGGCTTGATGTCTTTACTGCCACGATGCACCCGTGAAGATCCGGATAAAAGGATATTTTTAAGTTGCCTATGCTTGTCGTAAGAGGCGACTAAGGGGATCGGGTGGTCAGGCTCGCTGACTTGGTTGACACGTCATTGGTTTCCAGTTGCTTAGAATGATGCTCAGGCTGTTGATCACTGGAATATCTGGTCGAGACTCGGTCGTTTACAGATCAATTAAACATAGCTGGAAAATGCAGCGTAAGCCTATTCCTCACAACACCTTATTGAGGATTCCAGTTTATACTCATTCTCACTGTTCTTTTGCAAAAGCTCTGCCCGGAGCGACCATAAATAAGATATCTTCCACTTATGCGAAATGGCATTGAAAATAGTAAACAAAAATGAGCAAACTTGAGCTAGAGTTTCGTACATTTTATGTTGTAGATCTATTACAAGCAAGTGCTAGAAATTATAATACTTTGTAAGAAACAGTCACGACATTACCAGTAGCTATATTCCAGATCATCACGACGGATTACATCAGAAATGAGCTTCATACATTGTACACATACGGGTTCTTCAGCGTGAAGAGCGGACGCTTAGGCCACAGACTACCTCGCCGCTATCACCGCTATGGAATTGTTTGATAGGATTAAAAAATGTATATCCTTACCCTTGAACACTTATTAATAAGACCCCAAAGTCAGTTTGGTCATCTTCAACTCAAAGCAACTCGATAATCACAATTAACAATCTGAATTTTATGATTTCATAAAACAAGTTACATCAATTGTGAAAAACAAAAATTGTAAAAAGTAATTGTTTGTCTGCATGCTCTCTTGTAGGTTTAGGTTGGAGATCAGAAATACCTAAATACAGATGAACTTGATACCAAGTCACAAATGTCTAACAATTAGCGGTTATGTGCATCCCACACCCGCGATTTATCGAACTCCTTGATTCATCTGTGATAACTATCGTATACAGCACAAGTTTGTTCCACTGGCACTGTAATTCTGATTCTCCTTGCTTACATTTTTGTTCTATTTTTCACTTGATCTGATGTCACACGTTCATTTTTTCTTCATATGTATCTGTGCGTGAACACAGCAACCATGTTTCCCAAATATGATCCCAAAGCATTCAGGCATATCGTGAGAGTACACAAATGTAAGGAACTTTCACTACCACGAAAAAGCTCCAACATTCCACACAAGCATTGACATGTCAGCCCACAGACAAAACGCCCACAGACGCAGCGGACCGTGTGGAAGACCCAGCTTTAATTAAGCTTCAGATGTCGTTCCTGTCGTCGGGTAATTGTGTCTGGGAATGCCATTCCTACTGCTAAAGCTTACAGCTCACGGCGGGATTTTGTAGAATAATTCGATCTGTCACCGATAGGTTTTGATTCGATGATGGCTAACCGTGTCCAGTGATCCCGTGATTAACACAATTAATGTCACAAAGGGTGGACACGTGTGTAGTGTTTTTGAAGAGGTTCCTTGTCCTTAGAAATACTGTGCTATCTTCTTATCCTTGACGACTGCGAACAGATGTGCCCATTGATACGAGACACATGTCCAACTTGTAAAAGTTCAAGTCGAAAAACAGTAAATCTACTATACCATGTAACATATTTATAATGCATCACCCAACTGTTGCTCGTGTATATCTTGGACCGCTTTTTTCAGTTGTGTACATCTTTACGATCAGTAAAAAATGTTCAGAAATTCGTGATCGCATGAGTCAGTTTGATGGCAGAAGAACAGAGTCTGGAATGTCGATATCTTCCCCGTTTTCCACTCTGCGTGTACTCTAAACTGTATAGAGTCATTGGCTGTCCTTCAAATGTACGTTTCAGTAATCGCGTGAGTCAATTTGTTGACAAAACCTCAATGTCCTTAATGTGGATTCTTTCCACATGCTTGCCACCTTGCTTCTATGAATGTACTCAGCTGACCTACCAAACTGTGTAGAGGCATTCTCTGCACTGTGATGCGTGACTGTAGGGGCCATGTGTTTGGTATTATTACTACACTTCGGTGCTCACTACATTCTCATCTGAGCTCATGACTGACTCAATAACCCGGGCTACCTCAACACCCGGTTTAGTGTGCAGTGACAAAGCACATGGAAACCCGTAAATGTTGGTTGGGTGATAAAGGCAGTTCTGTATATAGGTCAGGTACACTCTGGCCATCTCTGAGCACGTCAATGTCTTTAGAATTATAGTAAGCTATGTAAATATCGCCATTATGGACGAGTAGATCTGATGGTTCTTTGCCTGTTATGTGGGCAACTCGGAAGGGCTTCTGGCGTCGCTTGGTAACATCCTTCGCCATAAGGGATGTGAAGTTATTGAAGTATAGAGTCTTTGTATCTGGGTTCACGCCAAGACCATGGATAAAACTTCTTTCAATTTCAACCAGACTTCTAGTTTTGCCATTGTCGTAATTTATCTGGACGATCTTTGTGTAACTCACAACAACATATATCTTCTTGGAGGGAAAATCTAGGGCAAGTCTCATTGGATTTCCCCCGTTGATCTTTGTAATCCTTTTGATTGAGCGAGACGAGTCTCTACCCGTTTCGGTATCGATTGTGAAAACTTCACGTGACCAGTAATTGGAGCAGACGACAACTCGCCTTGATGCATCCACTTCTAGCCCGTATGATAACGTGTTTGATTTAAGAAGCACGGGTTCCATTTTCTTTGTACTGTAGAAATATATGGCGTCTATTCTCCAATCTGACCAGTAAATCGTCTTTCCGACTGGGTCATAGGAAACATCACCCACATACTTTCCTAAAGAAAGACTGAATGTGCTGAAAGAACCAGACGCCAAGTCCACATTCATCACATCACTGTGGTTTTGCTTGACAACCAACAGACTATCTTTACCTGATAGATTAGGTCTTGGGCTTAGTTCTGGGAATGGTCTCAGTCCATTTAAGATCGGATTCTTTTCGCCAACACCAGGGTCTTGCTCTGCATTGCCCAAAATGTTTAAGCTAGGTATGAGAGTTGGAATCGGTCTTTCAAAGTTCACGGCGTACGTACCTTCTGAACGGGGATTAGTAGGGACACTGTTTGCTCTATTCTCAGTTGCCATTTCATTCATTTTCATTTGTTTCTGGAGACTATTGAGTTTCCGTTCTAGCTGACGAACCTTCCTTGTTAGCGTTTGATAGCTTTTTCTATATGATTCAAAATCCTTCTTCAGCATGTTTGAATCTTCTTGAACCTTATCAGTCATCATGGTCACATATTCTCTAATTTCTCCATCGTTTCTTGTTGTGTCTGGACTTTCCCCCAAATTCTTCAATTCCATTTCTGCCAGCCTCATCTTTTGATGTAATATTTCAATATCGCTCTCTACTTCTTGTAACATCTCAGCGTTGTGAATAAGTCCGTTTCTTTGAAGTTTACTTATCTCTTGTTTGAGATCATTCATTATTCCATCTCTAACATTATCATGCATACCATCATTCCGATGAACTCTATCCACTTCATTTCTCACTTCCCTCAACATATCCTCTTTATAGGCAGGTGACATACCAGTCCGATTAGATTTACCAAGTTCACGTTTTACTTCTTTGATTATATCTTGTTTCAGAATCCTCCTCCGATAGGGAGTTAGTTTCGTTTGTACCTTAATCACCCCTGATTGCACTTGTTTCATAACTTCCTTTGACAACGAATCTTGCAAATAACCAACCATTCTTGACTGCATTTCATTTTTGATCTCTTGTCTCAGTTCTTTGGACAACTCCTCCTTCAAGGACCCCCTAAGGAAACTAGCCAAACCATTATTAATTTCATTCTGGATGTGATCCTGGACTGTCATCAGCAGATCTTTTTGAATTGTATTTTTCAACGAACCATCAGCCAGTTTCCTGACTTCTCGCAGTATTTCTTGCTTAATGTCTCTTTTGAACTCATCACTTACTGGCTGGGTACGTTGTGACTGAAGAACAGTCTGGATTTGTTTTTGAACTTCTAGCATAATGTCTTCACGAATGTTGTTCCTCATTGGGCCGTCCAATCTTTGCTGAACTTCTCGTTGTATTTCTTGCCTTATGTTTCTGTTAATATCAACTGCTACTGATTGTCTTTGTCGAGACAGAAGACGTTTTTGCAATTGATCTCTAACTTCTGACAATATGTCCTCACGAAGTTTGTTCCTCAAAGAACCATCCACTCTATTCTGGACCTCTCGTTGTATTTCTTGTTTTACTTCTCTGTTGATGTCAACAGATATCTGTTGCTTAGGCCGAGATTGATAAGTGTTCTGGATTTGAGTTCTCATTTCCCCCAGCAGGTCTTGACGAAGTTCGGCCCTAAAAGAGCCATCCATTCTTTTCTGGACTTCTCTTTGTATTTCTTGTTTTACTTCTCTGTTGATGTCAACAGATATTGGTTGTCTAGGCCGTGACTGATAAGCATTCTGGATTTGAGCTCTCATTTCTCCAAGCAGATCTTGACGAAGGTCGTTTCTCAGAGAGCTATCTACTCTTCTCTGGACTTCTCTTTGTATTTCTTGTTTTACTTCTCTATTGATGTCAGCCGATATTGGTTGTCTAGGCCGAGATTGATAAGTGTTCTGGATTTGAGTTCTCATTTCTCCAAGCAGGTCTTGACGAAGATCATTAATAAAAGAGCCATCCATTCTTTTCTGGAGTTCTCTTTGTATTTCATGTTTTACTTCTCTATTGATGTCAGCCGATATTGGTTGTCTAGGCCGTGACAGATACGTGTTCTGGATTTGAGCTCTCATTTCTCCAAGCAGATCTTGACGAAGGTCGTTTCTCAGAGAACTATCTACTCTTCTCTGGACTTCTCGTTGTATTTCATGTTTTACTTCTCTATTGATGTCAACCGATATTGGTTGTCTAGGCCGTGACAGATACGTGTTCTGGATTTGAGTTCTCACTTCTCCAAGCAGATCTTGACGAAGGTCATTCATAAAAGAACCATCCATTCTTTTCTGGACCTCCCGCTCTATTGCCTGTTGTACATCACTGAGGTCAGCTGATAATGGTTGTCTGGATCTAGACAGAAGAGTATTATGTATTTCCCGTCTTACATCTGTCAGGAGTTCCTGTTTTAAAGAGATCTGTGCGTTAGGGAGAAGCCGAGATTGTACCTCGGCTAGGATGTCACCCCTGAGACTCTCCTGCTCTTTCTGAAGGTTATCCACTGATGAAGTCAGAAGACTTCTCAGTAGTTGGAACTGCTTGGAATGAGGATACACTGAGGGTAGAGTGAACATCACCACCAACAGTACTCGCCAGGAGGACTTCATTGTTCTGGAATGACAAGTGGAAATCATAGTAAAAATTGAGATCTTAAACAATAGCGATAATTTATTCATGATAAACACTTAGACATAGTGTCTTAGTGCAGTTTGGGAAAAGGTTATGTTCTGAATCAGTTTGAATAAGCATAGTATGTTTTCCAGACAATATTTTTCGGTAGGTTTGATCAAGAACCATTTACAGAATCATAAAAAATCCCTTGTCCACTGTACTGTTCCGATAATGTCACACCTTACTGTCAAATAGTGATGAAGGGTGTTTTGTCACAAAGACATGCAAAGGTAAGTCAATTATTTACAATGTTATGATGATAATGCTCATTCGCGCAGCCCAGCATAGAAGAAACTGATGGTATAGTCTATGAATGATGTGAGAATTGATGATTGTAATGAGAGGTTACCATGATACTTTGTTATGAAGGAAGAATGAGTGAGTGAGTGAGTGAGTGAGGAAAAGAGTGACGGAATAATGAGTGAGTAAAGGTCTGAATGATTGATTGAGTGAGTGAGTGAATGAGATTGTACGCCACTTTCAGCAATATTTCAGCAATATCACATCGGGGGCCCTCAGAAACGGGCTTCACACATGTATCCACGTAGGGAATCGAACCCGGGTTTTCAGCGTGATGAACAAACACTTTAACCACTAGGCCGCCCATCCGTCCCTCAAATCCGAGATCTCACTAAGACAACCGATACTGGGAATAACACAGCATCCCTCGAGGAGGCAGAGGTGAGACCCCCGGACGCACTATCTCACCCACTTTATTCAGGAGACAGTGTTAGGTCGAGCTTGCGTGATATCCGTGCCGACAAATTATCTGACGTTAAGATATTCCAACAATCCAGCGTCAAGTATACAGAGGGCTCCGCCTATACCTTACCGCATTGAGTGAGCGTTTTACGACCCTGACAGTTTCAAGGTAGACTAGCGCTCTGTCTCTGAACAGATAAAATGTTCGGTAATACATAAGCCTATTTAATTGAAAAGGAGCCACAGTGAGACGTTAAATACCTTAGGGAATTTTCACTTGCTTCATATAGGGCTTTAGCATTGCGTGGAGGGCTAGGCAGTAGGGAAAATAATGTGGTTCAGGGACTTTGAGACAGACTAGGTTCAAGGCTGAGTGTAATTATACATGCTGTGGAGAGCTATAGAGGGGTGGTAGCCCTGTTCTGTGAAGTATCTCACCAGAGGTATGCATACAATGCGTATTATATTTCCCGTCTCAATGGTCATCGAGTGAAACAGAACACGTCCCAGCTGGTGTCCTTGGCGTATGAGAAGCTATACGTTGAATGCGGCTGGGAGATAGGGTGGGGTGTGTGGTTTTGACACGTTACCCACGGCTACCTATGCACCTGTGCCTCACATGATTTCTGTACTGTTTGTTGAAAATCGAACCCAGGAATTCAACATGTGTAAGTACAGGCCACTCGGACAGAGTGAGTGAAGTTAGTTTTACGCCGATTAACGCTGTTTCAACAATACGGATCTTCGGCGTCACGTGCGAAAGCTTAAAGCACAAGGTTATCCTACAAACATTGAACGCAATTTTTAACACAGTTAACCACAGTTACGTAATCAGGGAAGTCGTGTACAGTGCCCTCACCGAAAACTACCGTGTGAAGAGCCATAACCAGGAAACAACTTATAGCCCGTTTGGCTCAAAAGCGGACCGATGAATTGCAGTCTAACTCGAAAACTAATAAGCATAGCATACTCAATGAAACGCTGATCATAATCACAACATCATACCAACTCTTTGAGATGTTTGCTGAATATGTTTCCTTGGAATAGAAACAAATGTTTTACAAAGTATCATTAAAATATTGACACGGTTCACTATTTGTTACGAGGGAGGAGTGCAGTCAAAGGGACAGCCATTAGGACAAAAATTCTGTAGAAACCTCACAGTGTGGGTATGGTATTTTGGTTATGATCAGCGTTTCATTGAGCATGATATGCTTATTAGTTTGTGAGTTACATTGCAATTCATCGGTCAGCTTTTGAGCCAAACGGACTGAAGTTAGATTTAGAAATCTAATTTTGAATTTGAATTTTGATTTTCAGAAGCAGAACTACATCCATTTGCTGTTGGAATAATTTACAGCGAATATCTGGAACTCACTGAAACAATAATAATTTTATTGTTTTAATAATTTTAAATAAAGTGACAGAAACGTCACCAACCTGCTAAATGAGTGTGTTAGTTTAGTTTCATGCCACACTCAGCAATATTCCACCTATATGGTGGCTGTGTGTAAATAATCAAGTCTAGACCAGACAATACAGTGATCAATAACATGAGTATCGATCTGCGCAGTTGGGAAGCGACGTTATGAGTCAACCAAGTCAGCGAGCCTGACCACCCGATCCCGTGAGTCGCCTCTTACGATAAGCACAGTCACCTTTTATGGCAAGCATGGGTTGCGGAAGGTCTGTTCTACCCAGGACCTTCACGGGCCCAACCTGCTAAGAGTAGTGAAATTCATAAAACATGTGTGAAGGAACATCTCTACCATCAATACCACATCAATACCATGCAATATGTTAAAATTAAAAACGCGTTAACATAATTTTCTGAACATCATTTACATAAAAATAGGCACAATAAATATATTTCCCATTCCATAATGAAAATAATAGAAAAACGACCGTGTGACAGAATATTGAAACAGCGTTGTGTGTGACATGACATTCAGTTGATACCAAATAACATTGTATCACAATATACCTCACCTTAGACGAACAGATGGTTCGCTGTGATATGACTTTGTAGTGGTCCTTGGCTGAAGCTGGTAAGGACAGTTTAAATCATATTAATCGAAATGCTTCGGATCCCTCGAGCGTTCAGATTCTACCTCAGTTCCAAACTTAATGCATGAACACGCGACTACCTTCAGATACAATCTTCACCAGTTGCACTGAACAAGTAGATACCATCTACATCACCAGCCTACATCCTTTGAAGAGTGACCTGTGACCTGAATCCAATACTGGAGGACATACGTTAGAATTCATCCGCACAGCTGCCTTTAAGGAATGCTCGAGCAACAGAACTGAAGTTAAAGAGGCGATAAGACAGTCCACCTATAACGTAATGAAATAACGTACTGGAGAAACTCTCCACCTTAGCCCACAAAGACGCTACCCAAGAATAAAAGAACCACTACCCTTATTCCAGATGTATATTTATACCCTTGCGGGACTTCATAATCATACACCCCGGGCCTCTTTGAGGCGTCTCTCAATTCAAGTGGCAATAAGAAGGCTCGCCCTGGTCCCGGGGTATTATCTATGGCGGACCAGCCGTGGACGGTAGTGTGTTGGTTGGTTGTTCAGTATGTGGCGTTGTTGTCGAGGCATGACCTGTTTGTGACCTGAAGAAATTGGCTTGGATATGATAGAGTTCGTGGAGAACGGGTGATTTAAAGTGACAGCTTGTCAACACACACGGCATAACGCTTACGGTGGTCGTGTGTGGTGTTGTTTATGTGGGTTTACACTGGATTTTGCGATTGTTTTGTGTTAGGTGCTGACATGTATCGGAATGTGTAAAGCTGTTTTGTGTTATGTTCGAGACATCGTTGGTGGTTGCGTCGTCGCATACTATTTTTGCTTAAGGCGAAAGATAAAATTGAAACTATTTTGAATATCACCCAAACAATGATTTATACTGCTACAGAGTCAATGGTTTTTCACATAGCACATTAAATAAAACGTCAAACCTAAGAGGTGGGGTAGCCGAGTGGTTAAAGCTTTCGCTCGTCACGTCGAAGACCCGGGTTCGATTACCCACGTGAGCACACTATGTGATGTCAATTTCTGATTTCCAACGCTGTGACATTGCTGGAATATTCTTGAAATAGGCGTAAAATTAAACTCACTCACTCACTACTCCTGGCTTGGTAGTGAGCACTTGCCAGTAGATGTTAAGTCGACCATAGCAACGTTAAACATATAAAAAACTGCATGACTGACAAACGAACAGGATACACCGTCTGTAGAATACCAAGCATGATTGCCCATGCAAGCTGTTATTACGATAAATATCGGCATTTTCACCATGATATTTATAACCAGCACTTGCTAAGATATTACGGAAGCGTAGTAGTGTGAAAATTTTTTTGGTGTCACTATCTCCTACGTAGGACATACTATCTTCTACATAGGACTTAGTGTCTCCTACGTAGGACTTACTATCCCTTCCGTAGGACTTATTATCTCCTACGTAGAACTTAGTATCTCCTACGTAGGACTTACTATCCCCTACGTAGGACTTAATATCTCCCACGTAGGACTTATTATCACCTACGTAGGAGTTAAGAATACTATCTTCTACGTAGGAATTACTATCTCCTACGTAGGAGTTAGTAAGTCCTACGTAGGTGATAATAAGTCCCACGTAGGAGATACTATCGTAGTTAAGAATACTATCTTAAGATACTAACTCCTACGTAGAAGATAGAAAGTCCTACGTCGGTGATATTAAGTCCTACGTAGGAGATAATAAGCCCTACGTAGGAGATAATAAATCCTACCTAGGAGATAGTAAGGCCGACTTACTAAGTCCTACCTAGGAGATACTAAGTAGTAAGTCGTACGTAGGAGATATTAAGTCCTACGTAGGAGATACTAAGTCCTGCGTAGGAGATACTAAGTCCTACGTAGGAGATAGTATGTCCTACGCAGGAGATAGTGACACCCCCCAAAAAATTTTCACCATGGCCCTAATACGCTTCCGTACGTAAGATCTCCCGTGCCACTTTTAATCGTTCAGGTTGTACAAAGGTGACAGTAACTCCCATTCCTGAACATATACTTAAGGTAGACTTAGCGCTAAGGTTGTTTTGTACAACTGGATCCATATATTAAATTGAAGAATATTTTGTATCTTGAACTTTAATGCTGAAGGTTCGGTTCAGTCCTGTAACACTGATCGTCCTACTTCATGCAAAAGCGTACCCGGTTCACAACATATGTGTTTCGTTAAAATATTTAAACGGAAGAACTAACAGACTTTTTGAATATACTAACAGAGACTGACATTGACTAATGTAATAATTATATAACCTTAGTCATATGGTTTAAAACAAAAACAAAACAAAACAAAACAAAAACAACAACAACAAAAACAAACAGCAACAAAACACCCAAAGACCCCCCCCAAAAAACCCCAAAACAAACAAACAAAAAAAAAAAACAACAACCCCCAAACCCCCCCCAAAAAAACCAAAAAAACCAAAACAACAACAACAACAATAGAATCTCGATAACTGGCTGAGCGAGTTTAGTTTTACGTTGCACTCCGCAATATTCCAGCTATATAGCGGCGGTCTGTAAAAATCGAGTCTGGACCAGACAATCCAGTGATCAACAACATCAACATCGATCTTCGTATTTGGGATCCGATGACATGTGTCAATCAAGTCGGCGAGCCTGACCACCTGCTCCCGTATGTCGCCTCTTACGACAAGCATGGATTACTGAACATCAATTCTAACCCGTATCTTCACTGGTATCTAGATAACCGTGGTGTGTGTGTGTGCATGCGTTCTTTTTGTTTCGTGGAATTAACATGCACTTATTTCAACAATATGCATTTTTAGTAAGTCCTTTTTGTTACACACAGTTAGTTATGTGTACTGCAGTAGATATCTATACAAGGTCAGTGTATTTCCTGTGTGCAAATATCGTCTGTAGATCTGAAACATCACATAGTGTCAGAGTGCCGTTGTTGATGTACCGGGGCCGTGGTTGATGCACCCGGGCGGGTGGCTGATGTACCCGGGCGGGTGGTCAACCAAAACTGGCAGATTCATATCAGCAGTACAAATGCTCTGTTCACACAGGCTATTTACCATCATCCTGTGATACAGTATCCTGTCATCTGTTCCTATACCTCATCCTCGGGGGTACATTGTCCGGTCGGCCACAGCTCAGCATGCCTGACTGACCACGAATGGTCACAATTGTGTTGACTCGGGTGCCCAGGCGGACGGACGTATGAGGAAAACAAGAAGTTTTAGAGTCAACATTCTTTAAGCTCACGTTGATAATGCTGAATGCTACTACTTGACGTCAGAGGCAACTTGTCCCCGGTGTTGCCGAGGTAAATAGATAAAGCAATGGCTCTTCGACTGACCATATTTATAAAAAGTCCGGCTAAATAACCAGCTGAAAGTGAATGAATTGTGTATAACGCCGCTTTGAATGAGTGACGTATGTTTTAGCAATAGGCCAGTAATACCGTGACTGGGGACACCGACAATGGCCTTCACAAATTTATCCATAGGGGAAATCAAACCCGGGCTTTCAGAGTGATGAGCAAACACGTTAACCCCTAGACTGCCCTACCACCCCGTAATGCTCTTGGAAAAAGTGTATACATTATGGATCTGGAACAACCGAAGGTTTTTGCAATAACGGTCTTTGACTCCCTCACTCTTTTCCACAGATAAACATGGCATGTCATGCTTTTTCTGCCTGGTTGTCTGGCCATTTTTTAAAACAAATTGCACATGATTTTATTTATGTATATCTGTAGTTCAGTATCCCACTTACACGATGTTTGGGAACAGTGAACAACAGGGTGAACATAAACAATGTGACTTCAATATTTTCGGCCATGAAAGTTTGATATCATGATAAATGTAAACTCAATATCTATATTTGAGCTTTGTTGTTTGGTTCACGACTCTGGCGGTCAGTAATGGACCAGTCCAGCAGTAATCCACCCTAATTTCCTTAAAACAGTGAGGCATGATTAGCCACATATCGAACTTTACATACTTAGTTGAATAAATTTAGGCCGTGTACGTTTACACTGACTAGAATTACTTCATATCAGCCATAAGGATTAGAACCAATTTTGTTTAGTGGGAAGTGTATTTTGAGCGTTAGTATGAGTAAAGGTTATGTGTAACCCACTGGACGAGACACTGGACCCTATTTTTTCCAGTGACAAGTACAGTGCTTTGTTTGTTTGTTTGTGTCTTCACCGGAGACACACAAGCTACCCGAAGCTTACTATGGACATTACTTTAGAGTTTGATTCGAATGAGGAAACACTTGTGTAACGCCTATTGGTTTGATCTGCCATCGGGAATGATAAGGACTAAAAGATAACGATTGAGAAATTATGAATATGGAATTGGGTGATATCTTTTAGAGACTGAACTATGTTGCCTGTGAGTGAATGAATGGGTTTTTGCAATATTCCCCTGCTATGAAATGGGCATCCGAAAATGTGTTTCACACACTGTATCCAGGTGGGGAATCGAACCCACGTCTTTGGCGTGACGGGCGAACGATTTAACCACTAGGCTACCACACCACTCTGTGACTTGCAGAATATCCTGTTGTTTCATGCGAGAATGTACACTCTCCAGCCTCATCACACATGTTTTAAATGCATAAAACTCACGCAAGACAATGACGCCAAAAGTCCCTTGTGGAATTGGAAGAAAATAAACCATTTACTGTTAAATGCAAAGACATTTGCAAAAAATGTCATCACCGCAAAATGTTTGGAACACCAACATCGTAATTCAGCGAGTAGGTACGTCAATAGTTATGTTGGCTGCCATTTAGTTTTCTTTCCGAGTTTATATGAGACGGGCTTGGTTGACTTAAGACCACAGGTTTGCATTTGTTTCTGTGTATCAGTGATGTTTGAACATGTGAATGCGTTATAGGAGAGCTGTGCTGTATGGTCATTTTCCGGGCAGACTGGAAACAAGGGTGACGTGTCATAAGCAAGGGTAAACATGAAACAGCACCATTTCTCTTGCAGACGACTTATGGCTTGGGGACTTACGACATATACTTTTGTGCTTTAAAACACTCTTAGAACCTCTCTTACTTATATGAGTTAGGCTCCTATCTTGAAAAGAAAACTGATTTCGAGGTCTACTGCCACTGTCAGTGTCTAACTGGCCAATCAATCTGATGACGTCATACAGTATTGCATTTCAGGTAAAAAGGGCGGTATTCGAGATTTTACATCCGCTTCTTTACCCTCCCTCCTGATAGCAGCCTCGGGGATTACAGATCCTTCGAGGATTACAGACTTCCAACTTAAATGCTTAACAGTATTAAAAATTTAACATGATTTAACATGATGATAACATCGACATGGGGGTCATCTAAAAATCCCCTGTTTTTGTCTTTAATCCTCTCAAAGACACGAGGGTATGTTGTTTAAGTCTCTATACTGCCCCCGATTTTCGAAGCTCTCTTTTCTCTTTAGTCGTGAGTGCATTAACATCAACTCACGACTATCTTCGTGCTGGGGCAGTAACAAAGAGATGTTGCATCATGTAATTGTACATAGCATATGGCAATAACAATTAGACTTGGGTGGTGGTGGTGGTGGTGGTGGTGGTGGTTGTAGTGATGTGTGCTCATACCCCCCTTTCACACACACACACAAAAAAAAAATAAATAAATAAAATAAAGGTGCTTGAATGGGTGACCGTTCTATCACTATCCTTCATTGAAACACACGTAGCACATGATCTCACCACAGGATCAGGTTAGTTGCCTTTGTTCACTCAGCAGTAAATGGGTACCCGGTGGGATCACATCTGCTGACATTCTACCTTCGTATTGAAGCACATTGTCTACTGACATGAGAGTAGTTTTTATTCTTATTCCAGTCATATCTCACAATAACTTTCCATTCTATTTCAATCTCTTTAGCCCGAAATGGAAATGAGACACAAGCAATCTAATCACAAATGAAAAGAGAAAGAGCACAAAATTAATAAATAGCGATATATAACCAGAGCTCAGAAATGTATTCTTGACATTTTCAAAGCGAAAGACGTTTGAGTAGGCTTAACATCAGTTTTCCGTTAAAACGCCTTTCCACTACACACGTTCACTCAAGTGTTTTAATGAATGAAAAGATTAATGTGATGAAAAGAAACACAAACATTTCTGGCTGCTGGTTGCTTGAGCGACGGAATAGCCTAGTCGTCAAAGCGTTCGCTTGTCACGCCGAGGGCCCGGGCACGATTCCGTTCATGGCTAGAATGGGTTGTGAAGCCCATTCCTGGTGTTCCCTACTGTCATATTGCTGGAATGTTCTTTGAAATGCGTAAACCTAAATTCACTCACACGTTGGCTGCACAATGTTTTAGGGACATGGACATGGTGGCGGTCTGTAAACAATGTTTGCTGGATCTGACAAACCAGATTATGGGCATCATTATGGGCACGGGTACATGTAGTCAACAAAGTTATTGGGCCTGATCACCTGATTAATAAAGTCTCGCCTTAATGAACACACGGGACACAGAACTGTTTGAATGAACTAGACAGTGTCTTTACACAGTAACATATATACTCTCTCTGTCTCTGTCTCTATATATTATATATATATATATATGATAATAATAACAATTATAAAAATACCCTATCTCATATCAACTACTTATAATCACAAATTCAACACATCGCAAACGACTTGCGGTCAGTTTTCACCACGCATGAAATCGACACACACGTATCAATTTCAAACATGACAGGACGTTGGCTAATATTGGCTAACGTATTATTACCATGAAACACCCCGACAGTCAGAGTTACAAATGAATCCCACCCATTCATGTGTATCTGTTACATTAAAGGTCACCATATATTAGGTGTCGTTGACTCAAGACACACGGCAGATACGACGCATTGGACAAGTGTCACATTTTATAAGCCCAAAATCAAGACTGGGCGGCCACACCAGGTGTAGTAGTTTAAGATAACGGTACAACAAGGCGGAACCGCCTGCCAAGACACCAGTCAATATTCGCTGTTGATGACAACATCGTTCTTTTCTTATCGAATATCAACAGGAAAGGAATTTTATCTGTTTAATACGACACGAACTATTCACCTGGATACCTTGTGAAAAGGAATTCGAAGAAATCGTTCCAACCAAGCGCAATGTGAGTATGGATTTTCTTAATTTTTTAATTCATTACATAAATCACGGTTATATCGAATTTGAGTGAGTGAGTATAGTTTTACACCGCTTTGAGCAATATTCCAGCAAACTGTACCCATGTGAGGAATCGGACCCAGGTCTTCCGCGTGACGACCCGACGCCTTAACCACTAGGCTACCCCATCGGTCCCTTATATGGAATTTGAAGAGACCACTTATTTGAGTTCGTTAAAAACTCAAAGTATCACTACGAAATATCCGCCTTACAAGGGTTGGTTAATACGGAAGTTTAATAGTATTTACTATTTCGTTTTTGAAGCTATCTTTAAAGGTTCGGGGGAAATAAGACTATTGTGAACCATGGTCACTGGTGTTTCCGTGATTTAGACAATAAAAAAAGAAGAAAAAAAAGGACTTGGCCAAACCTTCACAAACGTTTTGAAAGCGGCGTAAAACTCTCTAAAGATCTTTCAAAAGCAAAGTCTTAAGCAGTAATGATACCCGCTCCTGTATGTCACCATAGGGTAACCAAATGTCGCTGGTTTTAGTGTCAGTTTCAGACGTGAACGCGAACATATTAAGTGTATGAGCGATAGATGTGAAAGACATAGGGCACAACTACTAGTGTATGTTAAGTCTAAAGGAGTACTGCAATTCATGTCATGAACAACATCGCCTTTAAAAACTGTAAAGTCGTTCTTTAATCAGGCACGATTCAACAACGCTAGACTAGTTCTGCCGATGACGTCAGTATCTAGGTCCAGCATAATATTCCACAAAATACCTGTTTCGTGGAAAGAAGCAGTGTTTAGCTTTACACCGCACGTAGCAATATCCCAGTCATATGTTGGTGGTCAGTAAATAATCTGGTCTGGGCCAGAAAATAAATTAAATGACTGACAGCATGAACAGCGATAAAAACACCGAGGACATATGTCAACCAAGTCAGCGAGCCTGACCACCCGATCCCGTTAGTCACCTCTTAAGACCATCATGGGTTATTGAAGATCATTTTTAAACCGAATCTTCACAGGTCACTGAGTCAGTGTACAATGTCTGTAAGTGGAGACCCTGGTTCGATTCCCATAACGGAACAATGTGTGAAGCCCATTTCTGGTGTCCTCCGTAGTGATATTCCTGAAAACCAAACTCACTCACTCACTCTTCTCTAAGGTACTTTGATAGTGATAGCGTAAGGTTATAAGTTATCATCGATAGTTTTAACCAACAGGACACTCCTACCCGTATATGAATTACTAACACCTCGTGAATAACCGTATTATATTACCGATATGTTCACTCAAGTCAAGTCCCTGTCCGAGAGGGACTCCGGTAGTTGACAATCCATGCATTTCGTGACAAAGCCTCGCCCAGATTAAAGGCTATTTGATATGGTATTAAGAAACATCCTGTATGCATGGACATGACTTTACGACATATTGTAATGTGCGATAACGGAAGGGTGAACGGAAGTACGCTAGTTCATTAAACAGAGTTCCACGAGAAGGTAACGATGTTAAAACACATGCACACGTCATAGCTCTCCTGTGTGGATATTGGTTTGTTTCTAGCTTTGTCTGTCTGTCTGTCTGTCTGTCTGACTGACTGACTGACTGTTGGTTTGTATGTCTGTTTGCTATTCAAGTTTGTATGTCCGAAAGACTGTTTGTGATGTCTGTATGTGTGCTGTTCGATCGCTGTTCCATTTATGACTATCTGTTGATCGTTCGTTTCTAGCCTCGGTTGTCTGTTTGTTGAGCGTTCATTTCTATCCTGGTGTGCTTGTTTGTTTATCGGTCAGTCGTTCTTCAGTCTGTGTAAGCGATTGTCGACTCATTGTGTCTTTTTCTGCTTGTCTGCTGGCCTACCGCTTAACTGTTTGTATATCATTGTCTGTCTGTTTGCCGACTGTTCGTTTGTATCTTTGTACCTTATGTTTGACGGTTAATGGTCCCGTTCAATCCCTGCCTGCCCGTATATCTTTCTTATCCACGTGTGCATGTTTATTGGCTGACCCTTTGTCTGTATCCTTGTCTGAATGTATGCTAGTCTCTTGGTTAGTCTGGCGGTTTAGCGTTGGCTCGTGGCGCCAAAGACGAGGGTTCGATTCCTCACATGGGTAATGGGTGAACCCCACTTCGGAGGCCCCCGATATCGCTGAGGCAGTGCTTAAAGCGACATAAAACCATACTCACTCATCACAATACATTATATGTTGACTAAAGTTTGCCCGCTTTCGTATGCGTCATGTGCATAATGTGACCATATCATATGTCAGTACACTGTCTCTAAACCTCTCTGGGAAATATGGAAAGAGTGTTGTTGATCTGTTAACAAAATCATACGGTGACTTTATGAAATATATCTGACCATTTAACCAGTCCATTCACCCAAATACTTACTCTATGTGTTTAAAGCAATGTAAAATTTCTCCACTCACAGTCCTAGAGATCAATTACATGTCACCTTCATATATCGGTGTTTATACATATGGCGAAATTTCTCCATGTATTCATAAAATAGTGATGCAAACTATTTTTGTCTGAGGGTTTATATTGATTTATAGAGCGCACATAACCACGCAACTAGTGTATCTCCAAGGCGCTGATGGTTTTCTTCACTCGATCATTCGGTGTCAGTCTCAGCAGCACATCGTATGATCAATCTCGACTCCCCGGGGATCATACACCTCTTGCAGACACTAGGAGCACCGAGTTATTGCAGCTTTGTCAGCCTTACGAGGTGGACTGGCACACATAGTCACAGTACTTTGACCAGGTTTACTGCACGTTAGTGTAACTGCAAGTAGGTGTTTGCACGGATATATGTGGCCACTATCTGGTCATATACCAGCGGATTTGTGGGTGCTTTTAAGTGCACAGGGTTGTGTACTACACGCTAGTTTGATACCATCAGTATATGATAACTGGAATAACTGAGTTATAACTGTATTTATTTCCAGGTTAGTTGGACAAATGGAATTACTTCGCATTTGTGTGGTTGCTACGACAGTGTGGCTCAGTGGAGTGGTTCTTTCTGAAGACACCACAGGTAAGTATTTATATCATCATCATCATCATCATCACCATCGTCGTCGTTATCATCGTTATCATCGTCGTCGTTATCATCATCATCATCATCACCATCATCATCATCATCATCATCATCATCGTAATCGTTGTCATCGTCCGCATTATTAGTAGCTGCAATTATTCATGTCATCATCATTTTCAGCGTCAGCAGTATCGGAACTAAACAATATACGACCCGTGCTTGTCGTGAAAGGTGACTAACTGGGTCGGGCGGTCAGGATCGCTGACTTGGTTGATGTACGTTGACACTGGGTAGCTTTTAAAACCAGTTTCACTACGGATCATCACGGGTCTATGAATGAACTAATGTTAAGGAGGTAGTTCAAGATCCGTAACATTATTAAAGAGGCCCTCCTGGGCAGAGTTAAATGTTTGAAGTGCACACAGTCAATTTCTGGGTTCGATTCCAAATGTAGATGTGTGAACCCAATCTATGGTCATATGGCAGGACTATGCTAAAACAATCAAACCCCACGAGAAAAGCCAGTAGAAACTATAGACTTGATGATTAAAATAGATTCAAACTACTAGTATTTAAAAAAAATTACTGTCTTGGATTAAACTGAGTCATTTCGGTGACCCTCTTCTGCCCGTTCCTCAAAGTGATTGTAGCGCTGACGTGGTAGGAACTCTCATATGTAAACCTATGACTTTCTAAGTGCTACGATTGCCCCCAGATAAACCTAAACTCTTGTGCATCCTTTGAAACCCCGATAATCTAACCCTCTTTCTAATTATGGGTGGTTACTGTTTGGGTAGACGGTAGAAGGAGGCATATTACTATATTACTATTTTACTATTTATGTTTCTTAATCATCTGAATATTTGCTTTGCTGAACAAAGTCGCTGTGAGCTGTATCATCCTGATCAGCGGTAATCCATGCTGTATAACGGCCAAATATCCCAGTATGTAACATCACAGCTTCGTGCATCAAACCTAATGCAAGAGCTATTCGTTAGAATACCAGTGTGGCGCTGACAGCTTCATTCTGCATCAAGCATTAACATCCGCCGACTATTTCAGACATTTTCGACTCAGAGCTGTGGGAATTCTCCAAAGAGAGTTTCTTGCAAGTTGATGAAGCGTTGCTCCGCCGACGGCGGGACACTGACGTCGGCAGTGGAGGCATGTTGTTTTGAAACTGCACATTTTGAATATAACTATCTAACACTGCTCACGCCTGCCATGTGTTCACCTCTCCTTAACTTATATAACAGATCTTATTGATCCTATATATCGTCACCAGATCCTAAAGTCTTTGCCATCACATACAGATCCTTACACTTTCACTGACGCATTAATAACGATAGAACCTAGAGTCGTCACTGTTTGCAATGCTCATTTCACCGATTCAGGCGTTACCTAACCGCAAATCACGCAATATTTCGTGAAGATTCATTTTTCTGAGACAAAGAGACTAGTACGAGACCATCAACGCCAGGTTTACATCCTTGCACACCTAAACAGTTGGTTAAGGCCTGTTTTATGGGGATTGCCTTGATTTTGGATGAGATCGCCGCCATTTTATTTGAAACAACTGCTTGTAATATGAAATGTAGAGTGTGATTGGTCAATTTGAAGAAGGAACATAATCGATAATATAAACTGGCGCCGAGTCACAAAAGCTATTTGGGCAAGGGTGGAAACTAGACACATTTCTGTCAGTTCAAGAAATGTTCCAGACACGACATTCAGAAGAATGCTACCCTTTTATGTAAGACTTACAGTTTATCTCTTCCAAGGAAAATCTGAGTACCGTCACTCCGCTGACCAATATACACGATCGATGCCCAGCTGTTTTCTGTACGAAAGAAAGCATCAGACGGTCTGTTCTCCACACCCGGAGGCAAAGATGCAGGTTTTATTCCCTATCTTGGTAAAATATATGAGCCATGATATATTTTTCAGACTTCATTTTGCCTTGGTATATGCTGTAAATACGCGGGAACCATACACCTTTTCACAAAGTGATTCTTGGAAGTTCGTCATGCCCTTGTAAAAGTATATTTTCATTTACAGTAAATCAAAACACTTAATTTTTGGCACAACCTATAATGAAAGAAATCACGAAAAATATCAATTTCCGCTGTTTTATGCCACCGACAATGCTTATGCAGATTATCGGTTGGTAAATAGTAATGACGTTTGGTTCGGCCCAACCATTTTATGACGTGAACGCTTCGCACGAATCCCCGGGTAGACGTGATCCTATCCAGCAGCATAGGTGTCCTCGAATGGACCTCGAATACAGACGTCTTGTTAAGGTGTGTAGGGTGTATAAACAAAATCGTCAATACTTTGGTGAAGTAATGACGTATGCCAACGGTTAGATCTTGCAGATGGACACATGGCTATGTTTGTGTCCGTGTGACACATGGTGGGCTTATGTTTGCGTCCGTTTGACACATGGTGAGCTTATGTTTGTGTCCGTGTGACACATGATGAGCTTAAGTTTGTGTCCGTGGTCTAGCTGCCTTAGTCATTGCAGCTAGGAAGAAGCAGCACATCCGTCCACTAGACTCGACCACTGCCCTTCCAGACAGAACAACAGTGGAAATCACACGGTACGAAGGTACGGTGATGGTTGTAGTCTTACAGACAACTGGTTCAACTCTCGGTACGTCCTTGACACCAATGTCAGCATCGACAAATGCTGTCACTTCACTCTAGACTACCATACTCCGGAAGGGCTGTTGATGTATGAGGATACTTACACGCTTAATGGGTAAAATCCGCCGATACAGAGTTGACGGAAATGATCAGTTTCCTACACAGAAGTAGTTAATACGCCAACATAATAACTTCACCCATGCTAGTTAACGCATCATAGCCAGTGCTGTTTGTTTATAATCCTCATTGCAGTGACGGTCTACGTACACACACCTTCCTTTAACACACCATGTACATTCCGCGTCATGTCGAAGACCCGGGTTCGATTCCCCTCGTAGGTACAATGTGTGAAACCCATTTCTGGTGTCCCCTGCCGTGATATTGCTGGAATATTGCTAAAAGCGGCGTAAAACTAAACTCACTCATTCAGTGTACATTCCATCCACATCAAGAACTAATGCAGGTTAGAATTGATCTTTAGTTGGCCATGCTTGTTGTAAGATTCGATTAACGGGATCACGTGGTCAGGTTTGCTGACTTGGACACATGCTGTCGTGTCCCAGTTGCGTAGATCAATGTTCATGCTGTTGATCACTAGATTGTCTGATCGAGACTCGTTTATTTACTGACCGCTGCAATATAGCTGGAATATTGCTAAGTGCGACGTAAAACTAGACAAACTCACTCACTCACAAGAAGAGTTGCACACTGCACTCTGCCAGAAACATTTTCCCGGCAATTTTTGCGGATCACTCTCCTAGCACTATTTCAACACAAGTTGTACAAGCCAATCTCCCATAACCATGTTCCACATACCGTCCACACTCCTTGCAATACTTCCCAGCACAGCCCTCCAAGTAACGCTTCCAATACCACGTCTTTCTAAAGAGCACATTTAATTCAATGCAATGAATATTATCCAGTAATACTGCTCCTTCAACGCATCTGACATGATTAGTAAATGATTTTCATGTTTATTCAAGAAATTTGGTTTATAATTGTTGACCAACTATTTTAGGAGGTGATATAGACACATCGACTTCACAGGATACACCGTCTACTATATCGATAGATCCTGGTAAGTGTACCATTCTATGCAGAAAACAGGGACAAACAATCACCCTTTGGTGCAGTATATCAAATTAGGGTAGAACTGCGTTGAGTCTTAATTTGTTTGTTTTAGAAACATAGTTTTGATTACGCAACATACACGCATTAGTTGTATTCTGTCTCAAGATGTTAATTCAAGTTGACAAGAAAAGGAATTGCTATGACTGTTTGCAGTGAAAACGTACCGATGACTTAAAGGTTTAACAAAAATTAAAGTGACATTAGGATGGTGAATTCTCATAATCATACTTTGCCAACTGAACATTTGAATATCAGAATTTTATTCAGCTTAGTATAAAAGTTGTTTAACAAAACGATTACAGTTTCAAACCGCTTTATTTGTTTGTATTTGCAAGGGGTATGCACATTAAATCAAACACCGAGAACAAGTAGAGTTGGTGTAAGTACGTTCATCGGTCCGTTTTCACTACAAACAGACTATATAAACACTTTCATCGACAACATTCGACATTATACTTGCGCTTCAATCAATTGCTGCCACTGACAAAATACTATACAACCATCATCATGACTTCATAAGAACAACTACACAGATAAACCGTAGTGCTGAACGTAGATTAGAATTAACCAATTACCGTTTTTTCCCCATAAATCTACATATACTTATATCCCGTTTCCTATAATGCCCGCATGCGATGGTGTAACTGTTTCAAGGCAACATCTATTTGATACCTCTTTCAACTACCATTCTGTTTCTTTTCATTCATGTGATATAAGGCAGTGCTGGAACTGAGAAAGATACACTATTCATTTGCCAGTGTTTCTGCAGGTGTTTGTCGTAT
This sequence comes from Haliotis asinina, assembly GCF_037392515.1. Classification (NCBI taxonomy): domain Eukaryota; kingdom Metazoa; phylum Mollusca; class Gastropoda; order Lepetellida; family Haliotidae; genus Haliotis; species Haliotis asinina. The sequence goes on from NC_090285.1 coordinate 37,847,465, forward strand.
GTGCGACATGAATCAAAGTGACATTAGGATATTTCCAAAAGATTTTCGACTTTCCATGTGCGAAGTATATCTCTATGTTACAAGTCTTCACGTTTGGTAGGTTTCTGGACTTCGTATTTCGTCTCATGCCGTTAATTCAGTTGTAGAAAGAACGTTTTATGCAGTGAAAATTGAATGTAATGAGAATGCTCAAATTCAACAGGAGTTTCCATACTTTCGACAACAAGTACGGAATATGGCGTTTCATATTCCTCATCTTCGACAGCAAGTACAGAATATGGTGTTTCGTATACCTCAATCTCGACAGCAAATGAGGGAACTGCAACTACTTCAACGACAGAAAGGACAACTACAACACCAGTCATTACTCCTGGTGAGAATCTATTAGGCGTTTACAATAACAAGATTTCTTGGTGTAAGTAAAAAGTGTTTGAATGTTTAGAGACTGAAAAACAGTTTTGATGACAAATCAGCCAGTAGTGATTGTCTATGAGGCAGGCTCCAGTAAAGTGACATCATGTCAAAATATTATCACCCACTTGGTGTAATATTACCGATTAAGCTAAAAATCGCCTTGTGACTTATTGCTTCCCGACAAGCATGTTTTTCATCATGGAGCATACACATCTCTAATCCGCATCTACCAAGATCACAAGATGACAGTGGTTTTACTAATCCATATTGTGCTCATGGAAACAAATAAGGGAAAACATGAAAGCACAAATGTTTCTTTATTCTTTTCTTTTGTGTAAAACTTTGGAAATACATTAAGGAACAATTGTGCTATCGTGTTTCACCTTTTCTGTTACCATGAGTATATTGCAAGCGGCTGTGACATAATTAAACAGCTGCCCGTTTTATTTCGCTTCAGTGAACATCACAGGGAAGTGCAACCACACGGATGAAACGACAATCAGTGGCAAAACTACACTTGGGATCGGCTGTGTCTTCCGCAGTGTGCCTTCCAGAAATCTCACCGTAACCTGCCAGAAAGGAGGTTCCTTGATCTCATCATCAAATAGAATACTGTACAGAACTGGGCGTGAATCTGGGTCGTTTTTTGTCCGGCTACAATTTAATCCAATTTTGCGCCTTGATAGAGGTGGGTATTTTAAAAGTCTTTCAGTTTATCCATAATTATTGGATTTTTGTAGTATATACGTTTCGTACCAATCGTGTAATCAGAGCTGTTAATACATTTATACCGAATAACTTAAGTGAGAGTATTTACCTTTTCTTTTTTCAAACTGTTTCAAACGATCTTTGACGTTGGGAAGTGAGGGACGAGGACAAATTTTATGGCAATACAATTTCTTTATTCTGTATAGGTGCCGTTTCTTTTTCACTTGCTTGACAGCGACAATAGAATCTGTGTGGAAACGTCGCAAACCGAGAATAAAGAAATTAACTTTTTGGTATAGATAAAACAAACCGAAATATTCCCCATGACCATCTTTGTTTTAGGTAAAAGTGGGTGGGTCATGTGTCTGAATATCATTCTCAATCTTTCTCTTTGAAACTGGTATGGAAAATGATATTTTCTTGCTGTAAATTTCGCTGTTCTAGGTAACTACTCCTGCAAGGCTACAGTGAATGAGTCATCTATGGAGATAATTGTCTCCATCCAGGTGTTTGAAAATCCCACTGTGACGTTGTTCCCGTCTACGCTGTCTCTGTTGGAAGGTGACCAGAAGAACCTCACCTGCAAGGTTACCAACACAGATGATGTGAAGACGATCCCTCCAAGTCTAGTATGGTGTGGCCCAGGTGGATCCATCATAGGTCAGTGTTGAATATGTGATCATGTGGAAACGATCTGAAACTGTATATTGTCTCATCCAGCTATCAGCAGGTTAAGACACATAATGCGTTATCTGCACTGTACCTCCCATGAAAGGAGAAATGCCAAGAAGACTAGGTCACCCTTTACATACGATAAAATATTGAGTATGGAATAGGATACGAATTCAGGACACTTCAACCACATTAACTCGGTGCGCTGCAAGAGTTGTCTGATGCCCAGGGAGTTGAGTTTGATAATACGACGTGCCGCTGAAACTGAATGGGCAGTCATTGGGGGAAATACAAAACGCATTTGCACAGCTTAGCTAGATATTGTTGCTATACAAATGTTAGTATCATAAAAAATTATTTGAAGGCAGGAGCATCATTTATCATTGAAGTACTGTTCCATGTCACACAGTCACATTTATTAGTAGCTGTATATTGAACGACATTAATGAACGAAACAGTACGTGATTATTCAAACGTTTCAGCAACAGAAACCAGAATATGTTTACTCCTCAGTTTAGAATGACGTTTCACACTGATCTGTAGCAATGATATCAGCGCACAAGTGTTCGATACACTTTTGAAATGTTCTCTTTCATCGACGTGTCCTTCCAATACAGATCGATCAAAGATCGTGAACGTGATGGATGGGATGGGGATTCTGATGCTGAATTCGACTGATGCGGATGGCGTCTACGGTTGTGGAGTCACCAACTGCACTGAAACTGCCACCCTTGTTAAAATAAGGGACGAAGGTAAGAATCCTGGCAAGGTGATAGGGTGAGTGAGTTTAGTTTTTTTACGCCCCACTCAACAGTATTCCAGCTATATGGCGGCAGTCTGTGAATAATCGAATCTGGACAAGACAACCCAGTGATCAACAATATGAGCATCGATCTAAGCAGTTGGGAACCGATGGCATCTGTCAACCAAGTCAGCGAACCTGACGACCCTTTAGTCGCCTCTTACGACAAGCATGGGTTTTTGAAGGCCTGTTCTCCCCCGGGTCCTTCACGGTGGGCAAGGTCATAGGAAATTTGAGCGAAAAGCGGAGTTGATTCTACAACTCTCACTGTACCAAACCAAAGTGTTCCAAGGATCACTGTCAGTCGCACGTTGTAGAAATACCAGCACAGTGTCTCAGGGAGTTTAGTTAACGGCGCAATATTCCCGCAATATCACGGAGGGCACATATTTATCTCATGCTTGTAGTAATTTCAAAATTTACGTTGTTATGTATCTGTATTTCTGTCAAGCTATGTGATACAAAGCGAATTCCCTTTAAGGTAATAAAGTATTGTCTATTGTCTGTTGTTGTCTATTTCTTTCAGATAACCTGTGTCCACAAAGCACAGACTCCAGAGGAACAGCGTGGCCACAAACTGTCGGAAATACAACCTTGGTGCTGCCCTGTCCTGTGGGATTTCGAGGTGGGTTCTTGTTTGATGACTGGAACACTTTGGAGATAAACGTCATAGGTTGGCCAATTTGTGGGTGTTATTGAGTATGTGAAGCAAGGGAATATTTCACGGCGTCAGCTGGAGGTTTCAGATGAAATACTCCCTTCAAATACTCAATAACACCCGGAAATTGGCCAACCCATGACGTTTATTGACATTGTAAACAAAAACGTAAACCAAAGCATTTTACTGCCTGCATTCGTTAACGTCACAATATTATTTGAGTGACGTCACCACTGTTGATGACATAATAAAACAATTGTGTGCGATGTTTTAATGTGTCAATACGCAGTGAATAGTCTAGCAGTTTCCGGGAATCTATTACCATTTGATCATGTTTTTCAACCAATCAGATTACAGGACAAAGGAACTTTTGGTTTACAATTAGAATTATTTTATACATTTCAATATATCTAAGTCCCTGCAAACCAAGGACATATTCACAGAATACAGAAGACACAGAAGAAGGCAGCCAGGACAGTGACATTCAGATCCAAGTACGATCATATCACGTCAACACTAAATCTTTGCACTTGCAAAGGTCGCGCTCTCCCCCTTACGTATCAGTGCTTAAATGGAACTGCACCCGAGTACTTGTGTGAACTCATCAATGTGTCCATACCATCTTGTTCTCTTAGATCAGACACACAACATCTCCCCCAGATACCAAGTTGGAAGCTCAAAAGATCTGGACGATGTTCATTCAAAAGCTCTATGGAATGCCTTGACATTAGACATTAGAAAATGCCCATCGTTGGAGAGTTTTAAAGTTCATTTGAAGACACGTCTCTTCAATATTATCCTGACTAAACTATCACTTGCTGCACACGTACATCGCTTTGAGCATATTGTATATGGATAAGGCGCTATAGAAATATTCATTTATCATTATTGTATTATCCCTATTGTCGGAAATAGTAACCATGTATGTTAATATGTAGAAAAAATGATTGTATTATCTTCCAAGTAAGTATACTAAAGTTTGCAAAACATGCCTTGTTGTTTAAAGGCACTGTTTCACGTGAACTGATGTTTTGCAAAACAAATGTTGAAAATAATTTTGTCATGAGGTCAGTAAATGATGAAAATTAGTGAACTTTGGCGAATTCTCAAGAAAACTTTACACCACAACGCAGGTGTAAGAGAGTCTAACACTTTTGCCGTCTAGTTTCTGAAAATACTAGACAGAAGACATCTTTCTCCTTATAGCCTCTGTATGTTGAGTATGAGATTTGATGTGATTTCATACATTTGATAAACCCCAATGTTCTCAGCATCTCTGAGATGTTTGGTTTCAAAGGAGTTATCGTGTTCATTTAAAAATGCGGCTTGAACAGCTCCTTCACAACGTGTTTCATATTGAAGGTAACGTTCAACGTGTCTGTGACGCCACTGGTGTGTGGAAAGAATCAAACTACATAACCTGTGTTAGAGAAGAGATAGCTCAAATAGAGGAAGAGGTGAGTCAAGTTAATATGCAGCAGGCAAGCTGTGAACGTATATGTGATCTTACGTAGACGTCAGTCTCTTCTGTTAATATACTTAGGGTCGATGGACTGCGACATACGAACAGAAATACACATACATTGGAGTAAGTGAGTTTAGTTTTAAGCCGCAGTCAGCAGTGCTCTAGCTGTATTGCGTCGGCCTGGAACGAGTCGAGTCTGGGCCAGACAAGCAATGATCAACAGTATGATTATCGTTCTACGTAAATGGGATCCGATGATATGTTCATCCAAGTCATCAGCGAGCCTGTCCACCCTTATGTCGCCCCTTGCGACAAGCATGGGTAACTGAAGGTCATTCTAACCCGGATCTGGAACTATAACGTACATAAAAGCACGATTGTGGAACGGTAACTCACGGATCATAGATAGCAGCATGCAGACTGTGGAACAGAAACGCAGATTATGGAAGAATAACATACAGGTCATTGAACAATAACACACACAGACAGTGGAACGATAACACACATATAGACAGTGGAACGATAACACATACACTATGCAACAGGAACATGCAGCGTATGGAACAATAAACACACATACACGGCACACACACACACACACACACACACACACACACACACACATGCACACACTATGTAAAGAAACGGATGGTAACACGCGGATTATGAGACAATGGCATGCAGTAGCATGCAGGTTATGGAACAAAAACACAGATTGACATGACAATGAGGAATTAATGTAGAAGGAGATATTGTGGTTTCCATTTAAACGTATCTGTATGATTTCCTTACAGTTTTAAAGCCTTTACCTGTGTATTTCTACTCCACAGGTGTCTGCAATCAAACAGGGAGGTGCGTCTAGTGATGCCGTCAAGAATGTGTTGGAGAGTCTTCAGAAGGCGACCAAGAACAACGATTCCTCTTCGGGAGATCTGGACAGATCCATTGACCTAGTGGACACGCTGGTCACTGCAGTGAGCAAGTCAGCCGTCATTGTTATTGACAGTGCAACTACACAGGTGACTTGAGTCTCAAAAGGATGAATACATGGGAATAAAATCATGATCATGATCATCATCATCAGCAGCAGCAGCATCATCAGCATCATCATCATCAGTATCGGAACCAAACATTATACGATCCATTATACGAACCGGGTTAGAATTGTTTTCAGCACCCCATGCTTGTCGTTAAATGCGACCAACGGGATTGGGTGGTCAGGTTCGTAGACCTGGTTGACAAATGTCATCACATCCATGCTGCATATTCATGCTGTTGGTCACTGGATTGTCTGGTCCAGTTTCGATTATTCGATTAAATCCGCCACTTAGCTGAAATATTGCTGAGTGCGGCGTTAAATAACAAACTAACCACTAAATCAAAATGTATGTTTGTCTTTAGAAATTGTAGAGCTACTGATATCATTGATATCATATAGATTTCTATCAGTCACATTCAATAGCCAAGGTTGGATTCAAGGGTAAGATGGTTGTGTGTTTCCTGATATCAATCATGAATATTCTTATCTGCAACAGAAATGCAACTCTGGCTTTTGGCTAGTAATTAAATAGAAGACATAAACAGGAAAGCTTATTTTCATTTTTTTCGGAACTGCGTTTCTTTTGCTGTTCAGTGCATTTGTTACATTTGAAAGTTTAAACCTTCTTCCATATGTTGCTACATATGACTTCACTTTGGGAGAGCATAAATTCAAACACCCTCGTAGAACGATATATGTATGTTCATGTCAAGCAGTACTATCAGGTGCAGATGACATGACACAGATGACATGACACAGATGACATGACACAGATGACATGACACAGATGACATGACACAGATGACATGACACAGATGACATGTGACAGGCATACAGAGACATACTGAGTAACATCAAGATGTCATAATGTTAGGTCATTCATTAGCATCTTTATCAAACACAAGTAGGTTAAAAACCTGGCAAATGTATGCGTGTATATTTCTTGTATAACAGTACTAGCATCATGTGTGTATTTGTATGTTTATAGCTCAAGTAGTTGACTAATATTTTTAGAACTCTTGAAGGTCCGGGGTAGAATTGATAACCCATGGGGTAACTAATGCTTGTCGTAAGAGACAATTAATGCGATCGGGTGGTCAGTCTCGTTGGCTTGGTTGACGTCATCAGTTCCCAGTTGCTCAGAACGATGCTCATGCTGAGGATCACTGGGTTGTCTTGTTCAATGTTTACAGACCGACACCGTATATCTGGAATATTGCTGAGTGCGGCGTACCACTAAAGTCATTCACTCACTTATATTTTTAGACTTTCATCAACGTGGTTGACAACATTCTGTCTGTGAACACAAGTCAACAAGCCTGGAAACAGGTTCAGAGCAGGGTGAGTTTAACAGTGCTTCAAACACATTTCGATATCCACCGATTTCCAACGGTGACCAATAACATGTGATGTGTGTTCTACCAACCACTGAAGTCTCTATTATAGAGGTATCTCCGGTCTTCTTCTATGCAATTCCTTCAATACTGGCGCTAATTACATCACCTACGCACATTGCCAAATTCTCCCTTTAATGCTGACTTATTCATTTCTTAAATTCTTACAGGAATCATCTCTTTAGGCATTTCCAGGAATATTACACATGATTTCTTTGAGAGCCATTTTAGGATTTGTTAAGATAAAGGAAAACCTAGTTTGTATTCAACTTCTTTATTGCAACTAGTACGACGTTTTCCGTCATTGTATATGAATGGTATTTTTATCTGAATATATTTTTGATTAAGGATGAAACAAAGGCTGCATCCTTGATGAGGTCAGTTACATCCTTCGGTTTGTCTGCTGCTAAATCACAGGCGGTCAACACACCTTTGAGAGTTACCAGTTCAACTTTGGGTAAGACTTCTGATCTACATGACCTCATGACTATAGCTGTTCCATACCGAAGTGTCAGACGGTATCGAAATATATTATACACAAAGAACTCCCTGCATGCTTACAATGACACTTTTTATCACGTACAGTAAATTCGTGGTAAGCACGATGGAAAAACGTTAGTTTCTAACTTGCATGATTCTTTTTTTTTTTGACTCACACATTTTGACTATTAAACTACAAAATAATTTGATTTGGTGATAATTGCTCAAAGAAAACAACACTGATTTTCATACAAAACCATGTCCGCACAAGCATGGTCCTGGAATGTTTAATGTTGAATGGTAAATGTGTCTCACACGATTCAAGGCCAGTACCAAGTCAAACCTACTTCTGACTGTATGACAGCCAGCACTCTCCTCCTCATAGACCTTGTCCGCCTACTGATCCTCTGAAGGGACAGTGTACGCAATTCCTCGTGTAAAGCAGCTTCCAATTGGACCAGGTTATGTACAGGAGGATCCCTTTGTTGCGCAGGACGACCAGCCATGTGCCAGATATGCTCCAAAATGTTGAGACTGGGACTCATTCAATCGTGCGATATATCACGGGGTGCTTTACCAAGTTCTTTGTGTATAGTATCTAAATCGGACGCGCGCTTTTGTATTTCTTTCTTGTACCAGAGTAAAAAGTGCATATCAAATAATACACACAGAAAAAGTATGAGATCTTAGACGAAAAGACGCCTCTGGATATTTGAACAATTCAAGACTACTAGTTTAGACGAAGATATTTCCATTGTAGGACAATGAATTTAGATAAGCGAAATCTTGCTAAAACCTAAGATTACCGTAAAATATCTACCTGTCTATCGTTATTTGTGATGTAGATCTACATATTTCCTTGCTGTTATGTGATTCATTCCAGTGATGGAAGTCGCCAATATTACAAGGGAGGATATTATGTTCTCGTCAATGGCCCTGGCGGAAACTGGAGACTATGTGATACTTCCAAAGGAGAACTTCCGTGATTCTGGTAAAATACGTAAACTGACATACGAAAGAAAGGATACAAGGAACCTTTTATGAATAACTTTTAAAGATAAAAAGTACATATTTTGGACCCCCTTTTCCCTGTGACAAGGAGTTGGAACAGTGAAACTAATGCACTTATGCACGTGAGATACTTGATGAGCGTTAATTTAGACCAACACTTCTTGTTCTTTGTGTTTCACTTAAATTATGTGCATACCCCTTTGTGATGCAAATCACCAATAGCGATTTCAAACTATGATCGGTTTACCTAAGTGGAATAAAATTCTTATATTTAAATGTTCAACTGGCAAAGTCAAATTATGAGGATTCGCAATTTCAATTTCACTTTATTTTACTTTTTTGTTTAAATTGAAATTCATCGGTACGTTTACAGTGCAAAGAGACTGTAGCCACTTTCTTCAGACAACTGTTCGAAACTCAATTTTGCAAAATATTCCATTCTGTTTTCTGTTTACACATGAATTCAAGCGTTGTCAAACAAATTCGCAACGTCGAAAAGATTATTATCCCAAGTTCAATACATGATGAATTAAGTAAAAATTGGCGACTTCTCAACAATACATTACACCACAATGTAGCTGTTCACATGCACGAAATTAGCAAATGTAATTTGATGCATGTTCCTCGTGTGAAACATCTGTATAAGGTTTGCTGTTGGTTCCCCCAAGTCAGTGATGAAAGTCATCTTCGATTTATGACATATAGTCAGTGCCTTTGGAGGCTCTGAACCTTTGATGGGTAGTATGTTTGACATTATTGATGGAAACTGGTTTTCTTCTATTTTTTTCAGAAAAAATTACCTACGTTGCAGCGTTTTACAAAGCAATGGCAGAATTCCTACCGACAAATACATCCAGGTTAGAAAATATTGTGCTTCAAGTGTAAACACAAACGCAATTAATCATAATGAAATAAGTGTCTCCATATTTACATTAAAAACTTGACTCTTAAAACTGAAGTGTTCTCTAGCATTATAAATGTCTATTTAAAGAAACAATCCCTGAACCAAAACCCATTTATGTTGGAGACAGAATATAATCACACACCCATATTAGTGGTCCTTGTGAAAGGACCGACGCATGTGGTGTATATTTTTCAGTGGGAACGTAGCCATGGACAAAGAGATCAACTCTCAAATTCTTGCACTTGCTGTCCAAATCGAAGGAAAGGAATTCTCAAGTCTCAACATGAACGTATCCCTAAACTTCCACCATATACAGGTAATTGTTGTACTGGAGCCTAGTTAAGCAGCGAGTGGATTGGTTTCAGTGAGTGAGTGAGTTTAGTTTAACGCCGCACTGAGTAATATTCCAGCTATGAGAAGGCGGTCTGTAAATAATCGAGTCAAGAGACAAGAAAATCTAGTGATCAACAGCATGAGTATCGGTCTGCACAGTTAGGAACCGATGACATGTGTCAACCAAGTCAGCGAGCCTGACTATCTTATCCCGTTAGTCCCCTCTTACGACAAGTATAGTCGCCTTTTATGGCAAGCATGGGTTGCTGAAGGCCTATTCTACCTTCAGGGTAGAAACCTGTTGGTTTTGTTGTGAAAGCCTAAGTGCTAGGGAAAGGCGCTTACCTTGTGCTTGGTAAGCGTGGATGATGGGGAGATCGTTGTCGGTTTGCGTAGCAGTCAGCGTCTTGTCTGTTCGGTGTCCTATCTCGATCTGTCAATCGTCACCTGTCAGATTTGGCGGGTAAGTTGATCACGTGCCTCGATCACACCCGGAAACATACGAGTGTCACTGGATGGCCAGTCCGATGAGACCCGATGTACGAGTGCGGAAGCACCGATCACTACATTCCTCCCTCTTTTCTGGACTGGTACACACTCTCTGGGACTTAGAAGGGCTGAGGGAGGATCCAACAGGGGACGTCAGCAGGTCATGAGAAAATCCCTGCAGGGTTGGGCAGCAACGTTGTGCTATCAACCGAGACAGTTCACGTAACTCATGATTAGAATATGATGCACATCTGAATAAGAAAATCCCCAACCAGGTTGTTTGGTGGCAACCGAGTCGGTTCACATAACTTACCAGACAAATTAATTAACCCATGATTCAAAGGGTGATTCGACATGATTTATTTCCATGGCAACCCCTAAGACTTCACGAGCCTGAAGCACCACTTGCTGATCCGAAGGGTTCACAAGGCACACAATCGGAGTACTTCCACTAGTTTGGTATGTCCTTGCAATCAGCAGATCTTGTTGCGTTAGACGTGGCTCTATAATGAAATCTGAGAGTTTTTTCGATATCGGACATTCAAGCTGTCTTACCGAATTGGGTGGAATGACAACCTTTCTGGTTACTGAAATTCTTGACACTTGTGGTACCTTTTGAGAACGACATAGGGTCATCTCAATTGTATCTGATCCAATCTGCAGTATCTGTTGAGTCAGGTCCAGATGAGCACCCTGAGGAACTAAGAAGTCCAATCCCAGAAGAACATCATCGTGAATAGGACCCACTACTACAGGAATCGAATAGGTTTGAGACCCTAGTTGCAGCTGGAGGGGTTCTGTCACAAATGAAGACAGAAGTAGATCTTTCCCAGCAGTTCTCAACTTAATGTCCTGTTTCTTCCGAGGTTTCCGTAAGAGTTTCTCATAAAGAGTGTCTGAAATTATGGTAACCTCAGCCGCGGTATCCACCACTGCAGTTGTATGCTGGTTTTGGATTTGGACTGGTACCAGAAACATAGACCCACTTTTTAATTGACTAACTGTGATCTGCGGAAGTGATGGACCATCGCCCTCCGAGGAACTAGCTGACTCGGGAGTTGTAGACGGGATGCAGGAAGTCATTGGAGACGGGTTATTTTCAGCGATGCCCATCAATGGCTGACATGGGACCACAGAAGTCTCATTTTCGGTCACTTGTTCTAGTTGGCCTTCTTCAACAGGGACCGAGGTTAGGCCTCCAAGCTCGATCCGGACACGTTTAAAGCCTCAGTAGCATCTTGGATTGCTTTAACCTCTTTTTCCTGAGTGTAAAATGTGACCTTCTTCTCTCCTGGCCTACCTTCCTTAGAAGGACAATCTTTGCGGAAATGACCTGTCCTCCCACATTTGAAGCACTCCCCCGATCTTGTTGGTGATGATGAGGGGCTTCGAAATCGTCTGCTCAAGAGGGCAGTCAACTTCCGTATATCTAAGGACATCTCCTCAACCCGAGCTTCCAGGTGAGTCAAACGTTCCAACACACTAGTCCTTTCGGATTGTGAGGGAATTTGCCGCTTATCCTGTGAAGGAGTGTGACTGGATTGAAAAGTCATTTGCGACTCCAAGTACTCCTCTTTCTCTGAATCATTGGCCAATTTCGATTGCTTGACATCTCGTCTAACCACTGATCTACCATATACCGCCTGGGTGTTCTGGAAGTACTTCTGCACAGCATCCATAGCAGATTCCAGAGTTCTCAATCCCAGGTTGGAAACATAGTGGGCAGCTTCTTTATTTGCACATCCTTGGCAGAATCTCCGCACCACTTGTTGTTCCACAAAGTCATCAGGTAAATTCGGAAAGGCAGCAATCGCGACTTGAAGCACCCGCTCTGCCCATTCTTCTAAGGACTCATCTGAATTCTGTCGAAGGTTTGGAAACTGCAGTTGGGCAGTCTCTGCATGGCACTGTTTCCCAAACCGCCTTTCAAGTTTCCGCACCATTCCTTGGAAGGAAATAAACTCATCTCTCTCTAGGAGTAGGGTAAAGAAATCAGCTGCTTTACCGGTTAGGCAGTAACACAGCCGATCTAACTTTTCCTCATCCTTCCAGGACTGAGAGCGAGCAAAACGTTGAAATTTCATATAGAATGAGGACCATCTAGTACTACCGTCGTAGGATAACATCCTCGGTAGTTGAGTGGAGGGTTTATCCCCTCGATGTCTCCTCACAAGATCCTGAGGACGAACCTCATCAAAGTCACCATCCGAAGAGTAATCAGGGGATTCTCTCCAGGCAGCCTGATGTCGATAAGGTTTACGTAGAGGATTACCCATCCTCTGCCTCTCTCTGGAATCATCTTTTAAATATTGACCCCGACGTGGCTGGGACCCCCCACAACTGTTTTCTTGGCGGACTACAGGATATGTAGCATCCTCTCGACACTGTCTGGAATAATATTCCCTTGACTGATGGTCCATGATGTCCACCGGTATGCGGGATTTTTGTGATCGGGAACATTGATGGTTACCATAAGAATGGTCATATGGGTCTTGATATACAGGATACTTATCTGTATATTTTGACCAACCGTGTTCCGTCCAGTCTTCTGGATACCTTTCCTCTCGGGGCCCAGCAGGGGTACTAGAAGTAGGAGGCCCAACAGGGTCACTCCTGTTCCGTTGGAACAGATATTCATCACCTTCTTCTGACTCACTATCTGAGATTTCCCTGCTTTTCGACATCCTGTGCCACAGACTGTCATCTCGTCCAGGCTGGGGACAATGGGACCTAGATGTAGCTGCCCCGTGGGTGGATGGGTTTTCACGTGTGTTAATCCCCTGGGCTAAGTTAGCTGGGATTGGTTGAGGGGCCATATGCTTGGTCTGGCCTGTCCCCCTCCGCTCCCTATACCCAGGGGTTAGAGCATATGTCTGAGGGACATTCCCCTTAGCACCTTGGAGGACCCGAGGGTCTATCTCCTCAGTACAGGGCTTTGTCCTTGAACCCTGCCAGAACACATCCATACCATGTACCACAGAAGAAGGGTGAGGCATGGGTGCCCTCGCAAAACGGCCAGATACAGGATCTTTAGGATCACTGGCTTCCAGATTGGCAAGAACATCAGAGAAAGCCTCCATTTCCTTGCTGAACTCGTGAGAGGCCGCTTGCCACTGGTCATAGAGAGCGCTATGACTCTGTGGAGTAAGTCCTCTACGCCTGGCCTGCAGGTTGGTTTCCGCTTGTTCCAACTGTTTTAAATTTGACTTAACAGCTTCAGCATCCGAAATTTGGGTGGGTTTTGGGACTATAGGCTCAGTAACGGACAATTCACAATGGGCACTCTCGGTGACCGGTGTGTACTGTCCCAATATTGCTTTGCTTTTGGATGGTGCAGCCTGCCCTGGAGCCTGTGGCTCCACCATCCTGCGTGACCAAGTGCCTGCATCTGGAATACCAGGAGAGTCCACAGCAAAAGAAATAGCACGGAGAGCCTCCTCAGGGTTTCTGATAGAGGGGAGTTTTCGGAAATCCTCCTCTGTCAGTACACCTTGGGTCTCTCTAAGCTGCACAATTTTCCGGGCCAGTTTCATCCCTATTCCTGGAATAAGCCTGAGTTCATCTTCAGAGCAGATGTTAATATAGACTGGTGGCATGATTGAATTGTCTGAAATAATCCAACAACCACAATTAATATAGGAAAATTTCGTACAAGTTATGACCCCATTTTTGGAACGAATACTATTGGGAACATAATTGTCCGAGCCTTCCCTACAGTATTCTTGCTCTTGTACTACAACCTATGGTAAGACCAAGCTGACCTATAGGTACTTACATGGTAGCTGAATAACCTGAAACTAACTTAAGTATAGAGTTGCCAATATTATGGATAAGACAAACTCTGTATATATGTCAAAGGATAGAAGGTGAAGGTCACACCCCATGTGACAGGTCTACACCCAAGCAGTAGAGACCATGACGGCAGAGAAGACCTGAGACATACCACCAACCCAAGCCACCACCAATAGAGAACTGATACCAACCCGACAGCACCGTGCCACACGTTGCTGATAGGGTGAGGCAATGGCAGCAGACTGTTATGCCCATCGTCCAAAGAAAGACAGAGCGCCAGTCGATTGTGATGAATGCTCCACGTTGCCGAGTATACTGACTGCGGACCAGTAGTATGTTATCATTCATATGAAGGACAGAGCATAAAAGTGGACGGCATAATGTCAGCAACTGGACTTACAGGCTTCACAAACCAGAATCAAGTGAACGGTATCGTTCCCAGGAGGACCGACAACCCAGCCGCTAAGCGTAAGCTACCCTTACCTAACACCACCAGACTTACAGATGCACACACACAATGCCGCAGGCAAGATAACAGAACTATACCAGTAGTCAACAAAGGCAAATGGCATACCCCAAAATAATCTGTACGGCCAGCGGGCGTCCAGTACTGAAATGCAACCCGGCCTCACTAGGGTGAAACACTACCCAATCTAACGTTTGACCTATGCTGATAAAACATAATCATATTTCATGCACAACATAAACATGATTATAAAAATGACAAATAAATAAACACTAATATTTGGCATAAGCTACCACACTTATCATATGGATATAAATAATAAACAACTAATATACACACCAGGCCTAGGCGACAATTAACCACTGTCAGTCAGTCTTGACAAGAGTGAGTGAGCGCAGAAGTGTCATCCTAAAACCTTGTACAAAACAATAATGCACAGTGAATACATACCTGCTAAACCATTCATCAAAGAAAAGACCGGCAGGCTACTTACCCACTTTTAAAGTGCATTAAAATAAATACATAAGTATATATGCAATTAGAATATAAATGGATATATATTGCAACACTACACATGTAGAAATATGCTGACAGAATTTGGGTTAAATACAAAATACGCAAAGCCATGTGAACGTTGCTACAGCGTTGCCATGTATCCAGCGACAGTGATTGATAGCTAGATACATCACAACACTGAAATCAACACCATGAAATGTACATGTAATACGCGGGGTGCGAGGCATGCAGCTTCCAGCGGTTGATATGAACAAGCACATGGATAGTGGATACATCAACACCCTTTGTTATTACTATGTTATTTACATTGCGATTATTTGTTTACGGCCGAAAAGGGATAAATATATAACTAAAGAGCATTGGGGTATTACTCTTATAGCCATGGAAAAAGCTTAGAACGCTCCACACAGCGAATTTTGCTCTATATAAGGACACCACGTGACCCATTCATCAGTCCTTTCCCATGGTCGTGTGACATATTTATTTTGTCACAAATTTCACAAATAGGCTTAATCCTGTTCACAGCGCCATTGTTGTGAAAGCCTAAGTGCTAGGGAAAGGCGCTTACCTTGTGCTTGGTAAGCGTGGATGATGGGGAGATCGTTGTCGGTTTGCGTAGCAGTCAGCGTCTTGTCTGTTCGGTGTCCTATCTCGATCTGTCAATCGTCACCTGTCAGATTTGGCGGGTAAGTTGATCACGTGCCTCGATCACACCCGGAAACATACGAGTGTCACTGGATGGCCAGTCCGATGAGACCCGATGTACGAGTGCGGAAGCACCGATCACTACATTTTCAAACCTATAAGTGTGTAAGTGAATATGATTTTAGTAATATTCCATTTAGCAGTAATACAGTAATATCAGTTTGGGGACCGCAAGAAACAGGCTTCATACATTGTAACTATGTGGGGAATTGAACCCTGGTCTTTGGTTTGACGAGCGAACGCATGACCGATTATGCTCCTTTTTACACCTTGGAGTAGCGTTTCTTTTTTTCGAAAGCAAAACACATAACACACGTAAGAAAAAGAAAAAAAAGATGTAATGTCCATGAGACAATGCATAAACAATAACATCACTATGCCAACACACACACACACACACACACACACACACACACACACACACACACACACACACACACACACACACACACACACAATCTTACACCATACAAAACATTTGGAATCAAGAACCCTGAGCCGCATATTGAGAAAACATACAGGAAAACCAACCACACGTTCATTCGTACATGTAAAACAACACACCGTGTAAGTATTTACATTTGATTTATGTCATCTAATTATGTATATAAAAGTTTACTTTGCTATGTGCATAATAATTACAAATGTATAATTACTAACCTTTAGCTAAATCTTTAAACTTCTGAAACAATCCTCATGTGCATAACAGTGGTGTGCAACTGGTTAGTAGGAACATGGCGTTGAGAAGTATATTTGAATTAAACCAATCATACGAGAAGCTGAGCTTGGACCATTGTTAAAACAACCAAAGACAATGGATGGTTTCAAATCAATTAATTTCGGATTCGAATGGAATGCCTTACACGCATGGGACACAGTGCCTTGGGTTTTGTTAGGCTTTTTTGCATCATCATGCACACGATATATCCTAAATATGTAATACCATTTCAGACGAACTACTCAGAACCAGCCTGTGGATACTGGGATTTTGATAAAAGGTAAATATTTGTTGATACCCTCCTGACAGCAGGTCTTCAGGGCTTTGTGGGAGCCATGCGATGATTGGTTGTTTGATTGTTGTTTAACGCCGCGCTCAACAGTATTCCAGCTATATAGCGGCGGTCTGTAAATAATCGAGACTGGGGAATACCATTCAAGGATCAACAGCATGAACATCGTGCTACGCAAATGGAATACGATGACATGTGTCAACCAAGTCAGCGAGCCTGACCACCCGATCCCGTTAGTCCCCTCTTACGACAGTCATCAGTTGTTGAAAACCAACTCTTACCCAGATCTTCACAGGTTGGGATGGTTACTGTCAGACTGCGAAACAATGAGGTGATTTCATAGTATCGGACCCAAACACCCTAGTTTTTTATAGAGTCAGAAGCATGTGTATTGGCACCAACGTATGTACAGTGCAGAACAGGTAACAGATATCCATAGCTCTCTCAGCGCTAAGACAGTCGTAAGTTAATGTTAGTGTACGGCACTTATGACTGAGAGAGCTCCGAGCTCCGAGCTCCCTGGGTCCTGGGCTTTATCTTACCTTGAAAAAAAAAAATAAAAAAAATCAAAAAAAATCATTGTTCAGGGACGCTTTAACAAGTTTTCATGACACCCATCCCAGGAGGGTGACAACTGGAAGATATATTACTCGCTGCCATGGTAACCACCAAACTCTCCGCCGATAAGCTGTTTCGCTAACAATCCTATGACGTCACAATATGACGAATGCAGTGCCCGGTGTTCGGAAAACTTTCAATTAGCGGTTTTCGATTAGCTGACGCCATTTTGTCACAGAGTCAGAATCGATCTTCTAAATAAAATAAACTGATATTTTGTAAATTAAATATGGCGGTAAGATAAATACGTTGTATGCTCTCCCTTGGGTGACACTGTCTGACGTAAACCTCGTCATAGAAGTGTTATTCCTCGCCTTCCCACTCGGATAACACTGCTACAACGAGGCTTTGAAAATATTCCAACGTGCTGAATTTAAATGCTACTGACGGAGGCCGTATAGATGGTCTATTGATTATAGTTACATGTTATGACTGATTTGTATCCGAACTGTCTGATTTCAACAGATACCTGTGATCATTGTTGCAGTTCCTGGTACACAGACGGCTGCACAAGCTACGAAGTGAACGAGTCCTTCACAAGATGTGAATGTGACCACCTCACTAACTTCGCCATTCTCATGAGCCCTGGAAGGACAGTGGTAAAAGCTTTAAATTCATTCGTAATCCAGATATCTGGACATATCTTTCATGGTTCATTTTCAGAATGAATTTTATTGTTATTGGACTCGAAATACATCATTCATTCGCAATTAAATGTAGAAATACAAGTCAGAGAGTGAGTGATGGTTGTACGCTGCAATTATCAAGCAATATTACTTCCCCAGAAATATGTTTCATACATTGGACACATATGGGGAATCGAACCCGGGTCTCTGGCATCATGAGCGAACCCATGAAGCACAAGGCTACTCCATCGACCTTCATAGTCAGAAAATAATCAGAACATTTATATGAATGGTCACTCAAAGCAAGTAGCTGTACAGAATTAAAGGGAGCATAACGTACAAACGTTCTTCAGGGCAGTCAGTTTTGCGTGGAACGGTAGTTTTGCTGTATTTCAGCATTTATTGTAGTTCGCCCATAGCAAACTTACATAACACGTATTGAAAACATTACTTGCTTAATACTTACAGGTTGTTAAGTTTGATCAAGTGAATACTAATGTGACCGTGTCACAACGTGTTGGGTCTATTATTTTGAAGGGGTGTGCCTTTGTCAGGTGATTGTTAACATGTCCGAACAGCCAGCGTTTGACATCTCAGTGTGTCGAGAAATCGTGATCAGTGTGCTAACTTTCTTCAAACAATTAGCTGCAGATGGTTTGATGTTTTCTATTCGGGCTTTTAGGCGGCGAACTCCCCTGTTTAATGAAATTAACTCGACCAGCCGTTTGTGCCGTTTGACCTCCCAGATCATGCATATGTAAAGTAGCTCAGGTCAAGCTGGACAACCTGTAGTGGCCTATTATCGCCTACGTTAAACATTGTCACATGATTGTGCAACGGTTCACCTTTTACTGAGCACCTAGCGATGCAGTCAAGAATTATATTGGCACTGAAAATGGCGATAACGTTAATAGCTTGATTTACATCTAGTGACTTTAACCATCTATTTTCACTTAGTGATGCCGTTATGAAATTGATTTACACATTGGGGCAACATTAAGAAATTCACTTTGTGCGTTAGTTTAATGTGTTTCCGATTTATTGTAGAAACTGTGGGCCCATAGAAACACACCTTGCACTTAGTGACACAGTTAACAACTTACTTTACGTCGAGTGACGTTAACCATTTTTTAAAATGTCGTGATGCCGTTAAGGATGTAATATAAATTTGTGGCACCGTTAGGAATTTACTTTACATTTGCTTAAATTAGCAAGGTCTTACACGGCAGTGTTGGACCGTCAAGATTGATAGGAGAAACATAATCATTATTTTCACTCTTCTAGCCGGAGGAGGACCTGATTATATTGAAGATCATCTCCATAGTAGGCTGCTCCTTGTCTATCCTTGGCTGCGTGGTGACAGTACTGACACACGTGTGTTTGTGGAGGTAGGGGGGCTGGGCACCTTATTGCCATCGTCTGGACATCATGCTCGCTGCTGCTGAAACTATTCAGATAATACTCTGAACTCAAATGCAATTGTACGGAAACGTCCTAGTGCCACAGCCTGAATTTTTTTATCTCCTAATTAGGACTTAATATTTCCTAATTAGTACTTAATGTCTCCTAATTAGGACCTAGTATCTCCTAATTAGGACTTAGTATCTACTAATTAGGAATTAGGTTTGCACTGGATGGGAGCAAGATGGTTGCCTTCGTTGTTTCAACATTGATTGGAACA
The DNA here is from genome assembly GCF_037392515.1 of Haliotis asinina. Lineage (NCBI taxonomy): Eukaryota > Metazoa > Mollusca > Gastropoda > Lepetellida > Haliotidae > Haliotis > Haliotis asinina. The sequence goes on from NC_090285.1 coordinate 37,867,248, forward strand.
GCGTTTTCAACTGGAATTGGTTTTCATTTGTCAGCATCATCGTTGTATTGGGATTCTTGAGAGGCATTTAGAAGTTGCTGAAAATAATAAGACGAGTATACTGATGACAACTTCTTTTTATTGTCTAACACGACGTTTCGGTTCTATTTCTTGCCCCTTCTTCAAGTGATAGAGATAGGAGTACGAGACATATTATATATACCAGTACTTACAAGACAAGTACATGTATATACAAACAAATCACAGAGGACAG